>NW_025765919.1:0-89923 GCF_003918875.1 Haliotis rubra
CTGATGTACAACTTTACTACAACGAGCTGAAAAAACAGTACGGCGACAGGTGTGAAGTGCTGTACACTGACACGGATTCCCTGCTGATGGAGATTCGAGCCGAGGATGAGTACGAGGACAAAGAAAAACGCATCTATTTGTACGACACCAGCGACTACCCCAAGGACCATGCCATACACAGTACGGTAAATAAAAAGGTCCTAGGTAAGATGAAGGACGAGTGTGCTGGCACGCCCATAGCCGAGTACATAGGTTTGAGGCCTAAGATGTACTCCATCCTGAAGGCCGACAATGGTGAGATCCGGAAGGCGAAAGGTGTTAAGAAGTACGTGGTTAAACAACACATCAAACACGCCAGATTCAAAGGAAGCCCTGTTCAAGACCCGTACCTTCAGGCATCAAAATGAACATGCTGAGAAGTGCAAGGCATAGGATATACGGACTGACTATAAACAAGACGTCCCTGTCGCCGATGGACACTAAACGTTGGATAGCTATTGACGGGATAAACACATACGCGTACGGGCATGAGAGAAAATTGAACCAAGAACATAGATGTATATATAAATGTCGGGGCGACATGTCACGGAACCAGAGAAAGTTTGAGGCTATTTACTACAGCCCGCGTGGGTACTGGAAAGGAGCTAGCGCTGTACATAAGCTGGCTAAAATGGCGTGAGTACCCCCGGAGGAGGCCAAAGCGTGGCTTGAAAAACAAGCCCTGTGGCAGATCTATTTACCGGCACCACGCTACGTGCCTAGAAGGAAGTTCAGTATTAACATACCCAATAGCGTTCACCAGGCCGACCTCCTATTCCTACCCCACGATAAGAGGTACAAGTATGCCTTAACCGTCGTGGATGTGGCCAGTCGCTACAAGGAAGCCGAACCCTTAACCGCGAAAGACTCGGCCCAGGTAGCCCGCGGATTCGAACGCATATACAAACGCAGTCCGCTGACGTGGCCAACAGAGCTGCAAGTTGACCCCGGGCGGGAGTTCATGGGTGTCGTGTCACACCTGCTGGATAAACACGATACCAAGGTCAGGCGTGGCACGGCCGGAGCCCATCGCAGCCAAGCCATAGTTGAGAGATTCAATAGGACTTTGGCTGAGCGCTTATTCGGACATCAGTATGCGAGAGAGATGGCCAACCCGGGAAAACGATCGACTGAATGGGTAGTGCGGCTACCTAAGGTGGTGTCTGCCATAAACCATGAAATCACCCGGCTCACTGGTAAGAAGCCGGCAGACGCTATCAAACTAAAATCAATAGTGGCAGAGTCGGCTGCTCCATTGCGTGGGAAGGAGAAACAGATACCAGATAGGGCCCTAGTGAGGTACCTATACCAGCCGGGGGAACACGAGGGTGATAGCCGTAAGCGAGCCACTGACCCAATATGGTCAGTCAAAACTTACAACATAGATAAAGTGGACATGAAAGCCGACGAGCCGAACTTGTACTACTTGAGAGATGGGCCAGGGAGAGGGCTCGTTAGAGAGGAATTATTGATCGTACCGTACGGCACAATGTTACCTCCTGCCAACGTGGCATAGCGGCACAGTAGTGCCACGTGTGGGCGGGAAATCAACGGGGGCTCAAAAGTAGTAGATGCAATGGTAGCAAGATCTAAGGGCCCGACAAAAGCCTTATTTGTGAAATAAGGCTTTGCAGAGGCTTTTGTTGGACTTGGTCCAGGACTATCATTGTATATACTACTTATAATATAAAAACACACATTAGATATATTTGAATCCATAAACTAAACACCCCCACTTTGCCATTGCAAAATAAATCTGAAATTTTACTTAGGTACATAGGTATATACAGTTTTTAACTAAGTACACAGCAAATGCTTATATATATTTCTTATGTAACAATGAATATCCGTTCGTATCCCTCAAAACAGTGTCGGCCCATAGGTTTTTTTTTTTTCAGGCAATCAAACTTGCTGTAACCCTTGTTTGGTGGTAAACCTACACATATGTTATTTGTCATCATTCACTTGATTGTCAGTCAATGAATTTATAAAAGGTATAATTAGTGATAACACCACTCAGATTACCCAACAAAGGTTCCCATTTGGCATTTCTTGTGTCTGGAGTAAATACTTATCATTATAAATTGAGGTCTGATGTGGCAAAAGTATTACATCTTATGTAATACGCGCATGGAAGTGCAGTAAGAGGAATTATCAGCTGAGTTACAAAACAAACATCGATCAAAGGATTAACCGATAACACGCTGATTGATTAATTGCTTTTACCCTGCACAGCGGATTTGTCAAAAGGTAGTGTTTATGTATGTAGATTCACTCATCTATACTGAATACACCCTGTGCCTGTGTAAAAACAACGTCCTTCCTTCAAAGCATTACCCGCCAATACATTGATTGATTCCTCATTGCTGGCTACCTAAATTACTTTTTTAAAGAATGGCGGACATCATGCAATTAGTTGCCAGGTGTGCTATCTTGGGTGACCAATGGGACTATACACCAATGTGAAAAACCTGAAACAATAACTCACTTTTTCGCATATTAGACTGTTAAAAGACACATGACATGGAACAGGATACTTTGTCAGCTGCAGATGAATGGCATCTCATTCCTTTATGTGGATATTGATGGATACATTCCCCGAACAAGGTAATAGCCTGGTATTGTTGCTATAACTTTAGTCTGTTTTAATTTTTTAAAATTGCATTTTGTTTTATTTATTTGCTATGACATTCATTTTGTTTTTGCCGTGAAGTGTAATAAGACAGACAACATACACTAGGTCGCACTCAGGGCGTGTGTGTGAAATATGATACATGTTGGCAATTTATAAAATGTCTAGATATTACAATCTTGTTATAAATTCACTAAGTATAAGCATTCTATTAAGTTTCAAAGTGCATACAAGTATGATAGTAAACTAATTTATAAGGATCATAAGGCAAAATATAAAGACGTACATTGACTTCGTTATCAGTCCTAACAATTTTTACCACTGGCAGATGGTTAAACTTAAAATCTTAAAACCTGCATTGAGAATCGTAATCCAATGCTTGTTTGATCAGCATTCTTGATTTACTCCAGCTTTGCCAGTAGTTAATCCGACTACAGTTAACGAACATCAGATTATAAATAACACCCTAATTAGCAAGGTCATGTCTGGATGGTTATTGCCAGTTTCTGAGGTGTCCTCTCATCCAGACAGATTCTGTCAAAACAGGTCTCTCACATAGCCAGAGTGGGATCTGGCTGACCAGGGTTAGTGTTTGATAAAGCATGTCCAGATGAGCCATATAGTCTGTATCAACAAAATGTTCAATTAGTGAGATTTGTGAATTTTGTATCGAGACACATTTGGATGGTATTATTTGAATTTCTTTACATTTGTCATATCATGTGTGCTCAGTTTGTAAGATTAGTTAAATTTATATTAAAGTGAGATACATTGATATGGTCTTATTTGAATTTCTTTACATTTTACAGAGAATGTAAATATAAAGAATGCTTGGTGCAAAAGATGTAGTGCATTAAGAAAATTATGAGAAATGGTGGCTGAAAATGTTAACAAATGATGCTTCTTTGGCTGTAATATTACACACAAATGGACACCACATATATCGAGTGCAAGTATCCACTTCTGAATACCCGCCTAATCATTGAGCTAGTTACCACTTCTAAATCCTAGCCTATTGACAAAGCCAACAATCGGTTCTAAAGTCGTGTTTTTGCTGCTTGTTAAAAACAGTTCTTAAGTCAAGCCTCTTTATATATGTTAGCATCCACTTTTAACAGTGATAAACAGTGCCAATACCACTCAACACGCGTAGGACAAGGTTACATTTAACTGTTACACTTACAAATTCCATTCACATATGTATGGCTGTATGGACCAATGGATTATAAGTGACACTAGGCGGTTGGTCAGTCTTGTGGTCACGAAATTGTGCAGAACTATGGATTGAGAAATTACTAAATTTTACATTGTCGTATTAGACTGGGATGCAGCAACTTGGACACTGCATTATCTAATCTTTGAAGGACTGTTGTAATATGTATTAGTTTGGGGAGCGACATTAATATAGGGGAAACACAGTTTGTCAATCTCACTGTACACTACTAGTGGTACAAGAATGAATATTGTTTAAATTATACACACACTTGCATACATCTTCAATCGTGTCGCATTGCACTATTTTTTCGACCAGACTATTTTTATTATGGAATGTGATAACCTAGTATATTCCTTAGCTGCTTCAGTGTTACTTATGTTTAAAAGAAGAAAATTATTATAACATATTATACTACACCATCCAACTTATCTCTAAGTTTTACTGGCACCCATGAAGAGCCACCTCCTCGTGGTGGGTTCTGGGTCACGCTAAGCGCTCTTCGACCCCCGTTGTGGACCTGGGGATATTTGGTCCACCAACCCGTTTGCCGTGGGTTGCGCCCCTTTGTCGGTGGAGGAAGGGATTCTGGTGGTTGAGGACACTGGTTCCAGGAACAGTGTTCCTTTGCCCAACACACCACTTCGGCTTTGACTTCACCTAGACGGGTGGTTGAATGGGCCCGGTTCAACAAATCGACTGGTCACGCCAAGCCCTGAGCATTACATTATGGAATGTTGCACAAAATTTTGAAAATTGTAACATACTCTTTTCAAGTCTTGGCGAATTTTAGGAATTAGAATTTCAAATACACACTTTCATGTTTTGCCTACAGTCGTATGCCCAGAAGGCGGTGGCTCATGGGCCAATCAGGTGGAATAATTACTTTTGTATTATTCTGCGTGCGTATATCATCCGGGTATCCTTGGTGCTGCAGGCTGGAGACCCGCCTGCTTTTAGCATTGTCCTTGTGATATTCTGTGGTGGGTGGGGAGCTCGGATGACGAAACAATATAACCTTACCATGGCTTACGAACCCCCCTCAAACAATCAAAACGTCCTCTTGATACTATTGATCCTGGTGTTAACAACCAAAGACTGTCCACATCTATTGATTACTGGCCACGATTTATTGTACTTGAGACCACTGACAATACTCCATTAAAGCTGAACCCTTTTGCTGTATCTAAGGGCATACAAGGCATTGCAGGAGATGTGAGAAATGTTAAACGTTTACGTACTGGTTCTTTACTTGTTGAATGCACTAAGAGGCACCAGGCAAACAACCTCCTTTCAACTAAATCATTTGTCGGCATTCCAGTGTCAGTCTCTGCCCACCGAACACTTAACACCAGCAAGGGCATTGTGAGAGACCGAGATAGACTTTTTGCTGATATGATGGAAATTGATATTGCCTCCGAGATGAAGGACCAAGGTGTGTTATTCGTGAAACGTTTCACTACCCGAAAATACAACCAGCTCCAACAAACCAACACTTACTTGTTTTCCTTTTCTACTCCTCCTGCTCCAAAGTCAATCAAGGCTGGTTACTGTCACATCAAAGTGGAAACGTATATTCCGAATCCACTGAGATGTTTCAAGTGCCAAAAGTATGGTCATGGTGTACGTACCTGCACATTGTCTGTTGTGTGTGCTCACTGCGGTGAGAAGACCCACACAACAGAAGATTGTGACAGTGATTACAAGAAATGCACCAATTGTTTCGGAGACCATTCCTCTTTCTCTAAAGAGTGTCCAATTTGGAAGCACCAGATGGAAATTAACAGGATCAAATTTACTCAAAATATTAGTTTTGCCGAAGCGAAACAACTTGTTCAAAGATCTGACCCACAATAAACATATGCTTCAAAACCAAAACACCATCCACTAAAGTTTCTAAATCTTCTTCAGGGTTGCCAAACCGACTTGACTTGGGTGAACACCGATTCTCCACAGATTTTCTCACCTGCAATATCTACTCAGACTGCTGAGCCACTTCCTGGCAACTCACAAAGTCAGTCAGGGTCAGCTTCTGAGCATGGTTCATCTTCACAGCCACCCACAAAGTCTCAATCTTTGTCTAATGTACAACAAGTTCCTAGAGGAAAAAATAAACCTAAGCCTGATTCTTCATTAAAAGCAAAGTGGCAGAGCCCCAAAAAGTCTGAAAATATAATCAAACTTTATAACAAATACGGATCACTTGAGGATATGGACGTGTCCGAAAACGTCCAATCTAGGGCACGAAGCTTGTCGCCCTCCAAAAATTGCGGGGTAGATCCCCAGTAAATCCCCAAAAGATAGTTTATTCCAACACCATCGTACAGTGGAATTGCAGAGGACTACGGCATAATTACAATGAGTTACAGTTATTAGTCCAGGATTGTATGCCGTCAGCATTTTGTCTACAGGAGACTTATTTAAAGCAGACAGATCCTTTTGACCTACGTCATTTCAATGCTTATCACTATTTCTCACCTCCAGGTGACAGGGCCACTGGAGGTTCTTCAATCCTAGTCAAACAGACTGTTATCCATAGCCCTATTACACTTACTTCTAATCTTCAAGCAGTTGCAGTGCGACTCACTTTACACGTTGCATTTACATTATGCTCTTTGTATATCTCACCATCTTCAGTCATTCGGAAGACTGATCTTCAAACTCTGTATGACCAACTACCTAAACCCTGTATTATTATGGGGACTTAAATGGGCACAACCCACTGTGGGGTAGTGTAAATACAAACGCTAAAGGTAAACTACTGGAGGAGTTTTGTTCAGACAATGATTTATGTATTTATAATGATGGTTCCAACACGTATTTACACCCTGGTACAGGAACCTATTCTGCTCTCGACTTATCACTCACGAATTCAGAATTACTAAATGAATTTGAATGGTCAGTCCATGATGACCTCTGTGGAAGTGACCATTTTCCTACTATACTAAAACCTGTAAACCCATCTGATATTACTCCATATTCGAGATGGAACTTTAAAAAGCTAACTGGCCTTTCTATCAAGCTCTGTGTTGTAACAGACTTAAACCTGAACTTTTATAGAAAGTCCTGATCCTATGAAGGCTTTCTCTGATGAACTAATTAACATTGCTGATGAATGTATCCCCAAATCCTCTGCAATTCCACACATACGAAAACCATGGTTCACCAATGAGTGCAAACAGGCTAGGAAGGCACGGAAGAAAGCTGAGAATTATTTCCATCGCCATCCTATGGTCCATAATTTGAATAAATTAAAAAATTTAAATGCTAAGGCATTTTAAAGAGATTTACACGATTTTGGATTGAGAGGCCGTTTGCTTTCTTTTTATATCACAGTTTTTAACGGACAGGCAATTTCAAGTTCGCGTGGGTTCTACCCTGTCTGATTGTTACAATCAGGATCAGGGTGTCCCACAAGGCAGTATTTTGTCTGTCACACTCTTTAGTATTAAAATAAATAGTCTTTCAAAGGTTTTAAGTGATTCAATCGATGCCGCGGTAAAACATGCGAACTATTGAGAGACAATTACAAATTTGTCTCAACAAAATTCATAAATGGTGTCTCGAAAACGGGTTTAAATTTTCGAATTCCAAAAATAATGTCTACATTTTGTAGGAAATACAAACCCCATAAAGATCCTGAATTACCATTAAATGGCACACCCATCAAAGTTGTCAAGGAAGCTAAATTCCTTGGTCTCATCTTTGATTCGCATTTAACCTTTCTGCCACATATCAAACATCTAAAAGCTAAATGCCTGAAGGCCCTCGACTTGTTGAAAGTCGTTTCCAGTTCAAAGTGGGGAGGGGACCAAACCACCCTCCTTCATTTGTATAGATCACTGGTCCGATCGAAACTTGATTACGGCTCTATCGTATATGGTGGGGCCTGTAAAAGCAACCTCAAACTACTTGATTCTATCCATCACCAGGGTCTAAGACTTTGGCTTGGGTCTTTCAGAACCTCTCCCATTGACAGTCTCTACGTTGAGGCTGATGAACCATCTTTAAAACTTCGCCGTATCAAAGTTATATTCTAATGAATCCAATCCTGCTCACACTTGCGTTTTTAATCCTCTTTATGAGGATTTGTATAATAAAAACCTTCACTTGTTCCACCTCTTGGGATACGAATCCAACAATATATTTCTGCTGCTGGCATTGAGTTGGAGAATATATCTCCTTCCCGTCTTCTTTCTTCTCCTCCTTGGCAATTAGTGAGGCCACAAGTTGACCTAACACTGACAAAGTTTAAGAAATCTGAAACTAATGAATAACAACATCAAAAAAGAATATAATCAACTAAAAACTAAATATAACATACACAAATCCTTATTTACAGATGGGTCCAAGGACGGTGGCGCGGCGTCATGTGCCACTGTCATTGGATCCAGAACAATATCTTCTAGAATACCAGATAACAGCTCCATTTTTTACAGCAGAAGCAAACGCCATCTTAACTCTTAAATATATTCAAAGACATCCCAAACATAAACAATATATAATATTTTCTGACTCTCTTTCTTGCCTTCAGGCTATTAAAAATCTCTTGCAAACATCCACTGTTAATTGAAATAATCGAATTATATAATGATCTTGCTACTGGCCAATGCGACATCGTCGTTTTTGTTGGTTACCCAGCCACGTTGGCATTTCTCGGAATACAATGGGCCGATCTTGCTGCCAAGGCAGCACTCAACAAATCTGAGACACCACTTCTTATCCCTTACTCTGATTATAAAGCCAGCATTAGAACATGCATCCGCGATCTAATGCAAAAGAAGTGGGACACCCAAGTAGGTATTAATAAATTACATGGAATAAAACCCTATATTGGTTACACCTACTTGGGCTGTCAGTCCAGGTTTGAAGAGGTCATTATATGCGACGATGTCGCATTGGCCATACCAGATATACTCATGCATATTTATTGAAAGGCGAAGATCCTCCGTTTTGTATCCCTTGTGATGAAGGATCACAGTCAAGCATGTCTTGCTTGACTGCACTGAATATTCCATCATAAGGGATATCTATTTCAAATCCAAAACTCTGAAGGATCTTTTAATAATGTCAGTTCTCATTTAATTATTGCATTTTAAAAAATTAGATTTGTTGAGTGATTTGTAAATAGATATATATTTTATTATTGGTACTTTAGATTAGCAACTGAGATCGTTAGTGGCTGTATCCTCAAAGGGGTTGAAGTATTGTAAAATTATTTTCCTCCTGAGAGGGTATGTAAGTCCCAAAACATTTCAAGTACATTTAGGTATACCAGGTGTTTTAATCGTAGTATTTTTGTCATTTTAATGTATGGCTACTTCTCGGTATAACCGCCAGTGGCTGAAGGGATGGTGTAAATCCAGCTAGGGTCCATGCAGGTAGCAGAAGTAATGTAAGTCCCCATGGTTCCTAGTATGGTGATCTACCTTCAGTTGTTGGCGATCTATAGCCCGTTTTTATATTGTATTGTCTTCGTAAATAAAATAGTTTTACATGTTCATGCTAGTTTTAGACTCCATCTGTGATACTCTAGTTATTTTACAGTCCTTCGCTGACTGATGCTTTAGCAACTTTAATTTATTATTCGTATAAAACATTTCTCGTCACTATATGGCTGAAATATTGCCGATGTGACGTTAAATAATAACTCACTCACTCTAAGTTTTACTATGTGTGTATAGGGATATATTTCATCTATGCAATGTTTTATGGATTTTATGTGTCTCGTAGGCCTGTAAAGGCCGGGCAGATGATTCATATGTGATACAGAAGATTTTATATATTATATATGTATCATTTATTTATCTGTAACTAAATTTATAACACTAATCATCTGCTTAAAATGATAAAACGTTAAAAAAACATTATGTTATATATGTATAATTTGTTTATTTTGGATATCTGTAACTTTATATATAACATAAATCGTATACAGTTTTGTAAATTTTGTAAAATGAAATAAATTGGCAAATTGAATCCCCAACTAATCCCCTTTGTTGCACCATTAACGTTAATTAATTGCTTGACAATGAAACTGGCAAAGTGGGGGAGGACACCACATTCTTAAAGTACGACTTTACAAATGCCAATTTCTTGTTGATGCATCGATGGGAGTTTCCATATTTATTCCCACACCGTTATCAATATAAAAGTTACTACAACCAGGTGAATAGAAGTATATAAGTATATATGCATAATGACAACCAGCAAATTAACAGATAATTTAGCAAGTAGCACATCGTTGGATGGAGGCAGCAGGAGAGTAAGATCAACACATTGTAAACAGGCTGATTGGATGCTAATTGAACAGCTGATTGACAGATTCTAGCTATAAATCAACTTCAGTATGACAAAGTCGAAATCCACTCCACTGTCAAAGTGATGGAATCAATCAACATTCAATCAGCTAGTTTATCCTGAACGATGTACATCGAAATGCCGCCCTATTCAATAAACAGGGACTTGTTATCACTTAACGGGTATGTTTCGTTATGTATCCCCATACTGTTTACTGCAGCATAAGTGAGATCTGATTCAGTTTGCGAATGAACACACTTTTAAAGATTATTTAAGTTCTACTTTAAGAAACTGCATCCTAATAATTTGATTTCAGATTAAACATCTCATTCCGAATTTGTGTAATCCTATTTCTGGTTCTAAGAAATACTGTATTTTTACATATTAGATATAAATCTATCACTACCAGTTTGATGTGTCTGGTCATGAGTTAACTAACATAATGATTATATATTTATTGTCATTACATGTGCCATTAAGCGTCATTTATGCCATTATAATGTTCTCTGATCCATTTCATCATACAACATTTATTTCATTCAATGTTTTGAATCTCACATGATGACATGAGAAATGTTACTGTTCCAGTTCAGTTCGTTCAAGTGTTCCAACCAATATCGTCATTATAGTTACAAACGGCCTGATTTTAATACCTATCAACTTAGATGTTATATATGAGTATATGCACACACATCCACACAAAACATACGTAATTTGTGAATTCTGTTCAGACGAAAAAGAAATATCTAATTTGATAAGAAACACTACATAAAGTATCTTCCCCCACTCTGAGAGAAGCATGGCATTATTCGTTAATTTTTACATAATTTTATCTGCGTAAAAGACGGGATTATAAAAAATCTGAAACAAACTTCCGTATACTACCATTTCACCAACATTGCAACATTGACCATGGAATCATGTTAATTTCAGTGTGATTTTAATGTCATAATTATGCGAGGTTCCTCATTCACACATTCATACAAATTGACAGCTCAACACAAAACAATATGCAACCAACCAAATTCAATACAACACAACTTTCACCGCCTGTGCATACCACACTGTTGATTTTGTATATTTGTATACATGCAATATTGTGTATGCATATGATGTTACATGCAATATATGTATAATTAAAAATGTCACCAGATTTTCAAATAAATCCTATTCGTATATATTTGCTATTGCTATATGCAATAAAAAATGTGATAAACTTTAATGTTTACCAACAAGCGCTGCATACTTGCTTTTCTACAACAGACTATAGCATTAATCCCCATTGTTGTAACGTTAGTACGGTCCAGTAATTTCAATCTCAAAACCGTACGTGCAGGCAAATACAGAACATCCCGAAGCTTGGAACTTGGTTTTCCTTCCAAAGGCCGTCTTTACTGACTTGACTCACTCTCATGAATTAACAGGGATTAGGTCTTTGGGCGTGCAAACTACTATCATTCACCATCACCCACCAGTTATCTCCCTTGTGGACATTTCCAAATTGGAAATGTTTGGAAACATCATCTTTCCAAAATTTGAAATGTCTTGAAACATCATCTTTCCAAGACATTTCCAAGCTTGTAAATGTGGACGTTTTTTCAAGTGAGCTCTTTTTCACAGCGGAAGCTAACACCATATTAACAGCTCTTAAATATATTAATAAACACCGTAAATATAAACAACACATAATCTTTTCTGATTCTCTTTCGTGTCTTCAGGCTATTACAAATATTTCTTGCAAACATCCACTTTTATTAGAAATTATTGAATTGTATAAGGAGCTTGCTACTGGCCAATGCGACATCGTCTTTTGTTGGTTACCCAGTCACGTTGACATTTCTGGGAACACAATGGCCGATCTTGCTGCCAAGGCAGCACTCAAAAATCTGTGACACCACTTCTGATCCCATACTCTGATTACAAAGCTGCTAATAGATCTCATATCCGTGATCTGATGCAATAGAAGTGGGACACCCAAGTAGGTATCAATAAATTACATGGAATAAAACCCTACATTGGTTACACCTACTTGGGCTGTCAGTCCAGATTTGAAGAGGTCATTATGCGACGATGTCGCATTGGCCATACCAGATATACTCATGAATATTTATTGAAAGGCGAAGATCCTCCGTTTTGTATCCCTTTGTGATGAAAGGATCACAGTCAAGCATCACAAGGGATATCTATTTCAAACCCAAAACTCTGAAGGATCTTTTTTAATAATGTCAGTTCTCATTTAATTATTACACCTACTTGGGTTGTCAATCCAGTTTCAAGAGATCATCATACGACGATGTCGTATTGGCACACAAGATATACTCATGAGTACCTATTAAAAGTGAGGATCCTCCGTTTGAATCCCTTGTGATGAAAGAATCACGGTCAAGCATGTTTTTGCCTGACTGTGTTGAATATTCCATCACAAGGGATAACTATTTCAAAGCACGAACCATGAAGGATCTTTTACTAATATAAGTTCTCATTTAATTATTGCATTTTTAAAAGAATTAGACTTTTTAACTGATTTGTAAATAGATACATATTTTATTATTGGTAGTTTAGATTAGGAACTGAGATTGTTAGTGGCTATACCCTCGAAGGGGTTGAAGTAGCGTAAAATTATTGTCTTCCTGAGAGGGTACGTAAGTCCCGAAACTCTCAAAGTAAATTTCAAACTTACCAGAATTTTTGTGATTTAAATTATGACTAAATTTGACTACAATCGCCGGCTGCTGAAGGGATGATGTAAATCCAACTAGGGTCCATGCAGGTAGCCAAGGTACTGTAAGTCCCCATGGTCCCTGGTATGGTGATCTACCTTCTGGTGTTGGCCATCTATAGCCTGTGTTTATACTGTAGTGTCCAAATAGTGCTATTAGTTTTAACTCGCCACACTAGTTTTAGTTGTAATTGTGATATTCTAGTTGTTTTACTGTCCTTCGTCGACAGATTTTTATACTATTCATCTATTCGATTTCAATATCAAATATGTTCTCGTCAGGACATGGCTGAAATATTGCCGATGTGACGTTAAAAATAACTCATTCACTCACTCTTATATGGCACTGTGTGGTCTCTCGTGATCTATTCTTATGATAGCATACTAGTTTTCAATTAAGAGCTGTGATATTCTAGTAGTTTTACTGATCTTTTATGACAGGTTTTACGTTATACTTTTATTGATTTGAATATTGCTATAAACTGTTCTCGTCACAATATGGCTGCAATATTGCCGATGTGACGTTACGTTTTAACTCACTCACTCACTCACCCAGCGAGTTCATTATTTTCAATTAACTGTTGTATTCTTATCAATTGTAGATGTAATGTGGCAAAATGAATAATAGGGTAAGCTATGGTTATAACAAATTCAAATTTCACTTCGTTATAATTGTAGTTCATTATACACATTTCATCATATGCGTCAGTTCCTAAAACGAGTTTGTTTTGGTATGGATGCTTTTAAAAGACGATGTCGCATTTGCCAGTTGCAAGATCATTATACAATTCATTTATTTCAATTAAAAGTGGATGTTTACATAAGAGATATTTTATAGCCTGAAGGCAAGAAAAGAATCGGAGTGAGTGAGTGAGTGAGTTAATATTTAACGTCACATCGGCAATATTTCAGCCATATCGTGACGAGAACATTTGACAGTAAGAAATAGAATATATATATATAGATATTATAAAACCTGCCGACGAAGGACAGTAAAATACTAGATAATCACAGATATGAAAATATAAAACTAGCACACAAAGCTAAAATATTCCTATGAAAGAAGACAATACAATGTAAAATGGGCTATAGATCGCCAACACCAGAAGGTAGATCACCAAACTAGGGACCATACCAAAACCGGATAGTAAACCATTGAAATAAACGTAAATACAGTAGGAAATACATGCCATGACCGGGTTTACGTATGTTTTCAGATATTTCCTAACTTCGGGCATATATTTCATATGAATCTATACCTTTGAAACATATGCTCATCGTACATTTTCGTATGCACAAGCACCTCGTTCATGTATGCCCTGACCGGATTGTCAGGGATTTCCAAATATGAATTGCAAAACAGATACCCCGGTAAATACATGATCATACAGTATTTCCAATGCATTCCTTTGAATTTCAATGGGTGCTGAAATTTCCGATTTCGTTCTAAGTTTACTCGGGTTGGAAACATGTGAATTTACTTAGGTGGGAAAACACATGTAAATTTTCAAATTTGCAAATGTTTACACACCTTAGATATTTATGTATCATACCGGATTTCAGGGGGTATGTATATGAACGGTTCATACACCATCATGTTACCTGTACTCAAGCAAGATGATCATGTTTCCATCATGTGAATTACTTGGCTCATGTAATTTCACTTTCACACATTTTAGTACGTTTGAAATCAACGTTCACGTGACCTCAATATTCTTATCACCAAAGAGCCTGACAAAGAAAGCGGTATTACGCAAGCTAACACGCCTTATTAAGCTGCACTCGCTCTTGCTACCAGTATCAGTTACGCCTTGCCTGTGGTGTTGGCAAATCTTGTGAGGTGCATGTTTCGAGGGATTGAAAGGTTCAGTGGTGAACAAAGGGCGATGCGTTGCCCCTTTGTCCTCGCAAGTGTCCCTAGCTGCCCCAAAAGAATAGCACTTTGTCTCTCTTGGAGCACAGTCAAATATGCTACACGAACCAACTCGTAATTTCTTAAGTCTGTTCAGCTCGCGCATCTACTGTAAAATATTTTGTGGCAGTACATAATTGGAATATTATTGCACTGCATGTGACCTTCTTAATAGTCTCACAGTGCCTGAACCATGTTATTTTCCATTCGCTCAGCCTTTGCTGTAATAACGCCATACATAAACTTTAAAGTTTGTTTCACTAACGCAAAAGTATACAATAAGAAACAATGCCATATCAAATTATATATTCTGTGAGACATGAAATGAAAAATTGTTTTTATCGAGTAGCGATTATGACCGGATAGCACAGGCGGGTGCGTTCTCTGAGTATATCATAGACATGTTGGATCTCCGTGCCTTTTGTGAAATTCGTCTATATTGTCCTGTTTAAACTGACGATCCATAACTCAGATTGCGAGTAAATATCACGTAAGTAATTGTGATGTCGCATTGCTGTAAATTTCCCTGTCGAAAAAGTCATTCTCACAAGATGTATATTCCCTTGTTTGGAGAAGATCTATGGCTATTACGCCCCAGTGTTGCTAAACATTTTATAGGCCTTTTTAGTCTGACACAGACGCGGACATCGCATGTTCAAGTTCTGATCTGACAGGGGCTGAAAATATCATTCCGACATGAATACAATATCTCAGTGTTTTCCTAAGTAAGTGGAGATCTTTCTACAACATTGGAAATAACTGTATCGTTGTCCTTCTGATATTCCCCCGAACGAAAGCTCTACCCATTTAGGGTACAATGTGTAAGTTACAGAATTGTAGGGAATAGTCTTAAGACTTTTCTACTTTGACCAGGATTCTTCGAACTTGTAACAGTCGTTTGAGAAGATCAAAAGAGAAAAGGGTAGTGCGCGATGTATATGACGGACGTATATGGAGAACGTTCGAAGAACTTTATAAATACAATAATAGAAATACCGGTTATGTTTAAAACGTACCTTCAATCTGATAGCCAGAGGGATTATTGTGAAAGATCGCAGTATGTATCATCATAAACGGGCCAAGATAAAAGTACATGTCATTCATCTCCACATTATATCCCTTTTATAGACACGGGACATCGTTGTTACAGGTAGGGCAAACACTTTCTTCTAAAGTATCTGCCGGTTTCACGCTACATACATGTGTTCAGATTATCGAGAAAACTAGCGACGCAAGTTCTCCTCCATCACACCAGAGACCACATAATCTATCATATGGCCTTTGATCACACATATAATTGTATAGATACCCAGTGTTCATTGATAGCGATGAAGCAACTTATCAAAATTTACAGCCGACAGTATCATCTGCATTACTCTTTTACATAAGGTGAAATATCACAGGGTTGTCATGGTAACGATAATTTGGCATACTATTTATTGTGTTATTCTTTAATCTGTGATTAGAATTTAAATCAGTTTTGACGTGAGCATGTTAAGAAAGGAGAAGCTGTAAAACGAAATGTATTGTGATCGAACCTATAGGCCTTTGTAAAAGCGAGTTTCAAGCCACCTACATAAAAACCTGTTTTCATGATAAGTATCTGCTAATCCGTGGCACGATTCCGACCATATCATGGGCATGTGTTTGTGAATCATAATCAAATAGTGATGTTACAAGGAGTCCATGCCGCGTCAACAACACATGCAAACAGGGGCGTAGTTACCATTATAAAAAAACAGCTCGAGCATACACATGATCTTTGCTAAAAAATAATTTTTCTTCTAATTCTTGCCAAAAATACCTACACACACGTTCCATTTAAAAAGTGGAAATCCCTCTATGTATCATACTGACTACAATATTCTTTGATTAAAGCATTACCATTTACAGTAAACAGGTTATTATTCATATCATAACTTTCAGTGATGATTGTTTTTCCATCGACATGTATGAGGATGTTTCGTTACAGTCATGATTATATGTGAATCATCATTGAAATGCAGTTGTTTATTTATCATTTGTTTATCAATTATTTTAGAAAAAACACCAAAAATACTCGATGTATGGTATTGTATCAATGCAGCTGACATGTATAAAATATGTCCAAACATATTTGTATATGAGGAAATCACACTCGAATTTCCATGGTGGTAAGACTTCCGTCCGTAACACACACACACACACACACACACACACACACACCTCCCCCTTAAATTTTAACGATGAGGAAAACTTTCTTTGAGTGGCATTTATATGTCTATCAGTATGTTCAGATTAAATAAACAAAACACGTTAAAACTCATCCTTATCGGATGAGGAATATATATTCAGGTGATATGATTTGACTAGAATGAAATTTAAGGGGGGATACAGGCGGAAGTCTTTCCACAATATTTTGAAGCTATTGAAATCATCAAACGTCAAACGATAACTCTTCAGGTCTCATAAAAAATGAAAGTTGGGCAAGCCCTCAATACCACCTAAATATAAGGCTTTGCAGCCCATAGGGCTTACACGAAAAAATTGGCTTGCTACGTGCCTGGCAAACGCACGAGAATTGCAATACGGGCCTCTAACCACTGATTCTCCGTGACCTGGAGACACATGTGACTGAGCGTGTGTTGGGACGTCGTCTGTCATACAGACCCTGAAGCAAATATATCCAAGCCCACGCAAGTCTACAAAATGTGGCAAGTCTAGATTTCCACAGCTTCAGGAGAAAGTCTCAGGGCTCCTTTTCCTTATATAATATTCTTTTTTTACTATCAATTTTTTTTCTGTAAAATATGTTCATATCAGAGACTAGTTGTTAATCTAGTTCTGACGGGTAGAAGACAAAAGACAAAATGGATACTAGTGCTGTTACATTTTTTAATTATATATAAACATTCGTCCTTGGCTCGGGATAAATGTATATTTTCAACCAAATGTGCATTCGGAGGATATCGAAATCTAGGTTAAGCTATTTGAATCATATTTACAATTAAAAGACCCAAACAATGGTGTGTTGTCCACATTTTTGGTTTTCCATAGTCACAGAACGATATTTTCTCCTTTCCGTCTCTAGGAAAACTCACTGCAGGGTTCGGGTTATGGAGAGCCATACCAAACACCCACAGCTGGCGGGACCAACATCTCCAGTAACATTTACATCTGCCAACGCTTAATTCGCAAGTGGTGAGGCAATAGGCTAATGAGGCTAAGGGTCCTGTACCATGTTTGTGAAATATCTGTGATGCCTTATATGAAGTCTATCATCTAAGCAATTCTAGCTATGTATGGCGTTAAGTCACTGCTTGAAGAAAGGCTCCTTTAGAATTTTATCTGGTCAATATTAGTATTTCCATCATATCGGAAAATACATAGACTAACGCTTAGTGTCTGAATATATATAATTTTGATAGAAACAAACAAGCCCATTTAAATTGAGCCCCAGGGAGACACGAGATTCAGTCCGGCGAGCCATGGCAGTTAGCTATAGATATGTTTACTTTGTAACCCGACCCCCAAAGTGAGTTAGGGTTCTTGCAGATGTTAACAGACCCTGGACCTGAGGAGATCTAGACTTGCTTCATTTAAGGCTTTAGCATTGCACAGAGGGCTTGGCAGTAGGGGAAATAATGTGGTTCAGGGACTGTGAGACAGACTAAACAGTAAGGAAAATAATGTGGTTCAGGGACTGTGAGACAGAATATAAAATGCATGGCAACCTACACTTCATTGTGACTATCACTTTAAAACACAAGGGTTATTTCCTTTGCGTTAACTGACAGGCTTTCGGTGTCAAATTATTTGGAACTCCAGCCAAAGGTGATGTTATGCTGTCTGGAAATATGGCCTTTTTTGTAATGCCATAATGATAAGTGATTGTTGTACATATGATGTTTTTGAAGGATAATATCAGCGTACTAATACTTTGCACGTGTTCCCTCCCACTCTTTCCATATCCGTAAAAGTTAACTTTCCATATATGCCTGTAAGAAAATACTGTAAAGTAATGGGATTGCTGAATTTGGCCACCGGAGGTAGTGACCACAGCACTCTGGTTATACTGCATTGAGAGGACAGAGCTTGGCAAGATACCAATAAATATGCTTGTCATTTAAACCTTTATCTGATATTTGTGGAATGTGATTTTATAATTGAAGATGCTTCCTGCACCTGTAGCCCAAATATAGATGTTGTTAGTCTGTGAATCTTCCAAATTACTTCGTCTCTTTTTTTTCAATTGAAATTAAGATCTTTGCCTTTCATCAAAATAATATATTTCCAGTCTTAATGTGCCTTTGTCGGGAATCAAACTCCGGTTTTTGACCTGACAGGCGAACGCTTTAGCCACGAGCGTACCCCATCATTCCTTGATACTGTTGGTACATTTATTATACATTCAAGATTGAACCCAGCTTTGTCACCATATATCCTTCAGTTTGTATGTTAGTGACATGATCTGCACACTGATAATTTAAAAAGTGGAATATAAATAATGATTGTTTGCGATCTTTATCCAATTTAGTTTTCCACTGATTCTGTTTCTCTTTCCACGAAATTCTGTACGAAGGTACTTTTAACAGTTTCACCCAATAACAGTAAAGCATACAGATAATACGTTTCGGTACTTTGATAGATTAATAAGTACATATTATATTCCATGATATTGAGATACCAAAATGATTAACATAATTATATAATGTATAACAAATTAGACAGCAAAAAGCAAAAGCAAAAAAGAAAACGCATGAGCAACATAATGCTGTCAGGTAGTAAGCTTTCAACAATTATCGAAACTGCTTAGTTATGAGCTAATTGCAATCACTACAATTTCCTATAGTCTGCCCAACAGATGGAAACAAAATAGGTCTAATATGAAAATTATGAGCTAATTGCAATCACTACAATTTTCTTTAGTCTACCCAAGAGGTGGAAACAAAATATGTCTACAGTATATTCCGTCGGGTAACTGAAATTTGAGAAAACGTCCGTATGGAATAATACCTGTATTCCGAATCAAAAAGAGGTCATACCAAATATGTGCATGTTCACACATTTACAACAGTAATTTACACCGGGAATCATTAATACATTGTAATCATCTTTTATGAAAGTATAGATAATGAAATTTGTTCAGTTATGATCAGTCGGATAACTCATACAAGTGAGCACTAAAATTAGGGACCTACCGGTTCATGTCTGTGTGAACACATTCGTCTGTGTTTTATTGTAATTAGCAGTGTCTCCTTGTATAGCATATATAAGAAGTGTACCTAAGGTCAGATATTTAAACTGTTATGTAAATTCCATTACAAAATGTATAAATGATATTACCTATTGGTCAGAAAGACTTATCAGTACCCCAACACCGACCACTGCCACACCCTCTCCCTCGCACACACACACACACTCCCTAACATACATATCGCTCTGGCCCATAGACCCGATATTTGAACCTTTTAAACAGACACCATGTGTATGTCAAGAAAGACACGCACGTTATTAGTGGTGCTCAGTCATGGGTATCACTTCACCATGTGTTTCTAATTATCTCAGTACATTATGGCGTGGTCGGACGCGCTAACGAACCCTATGTGACAGTTACATTACAGCACCATTGAAATACATGTTAAAGTAGTGCTAATCTTGTAACACTATACTTACTCATTTCCAACCATTTACGCATGTACAAAATATATGACAAACCTAACCCTGGTCATACGAGATTTCAAGGGTATTGAAATGCATGTCCTACAATCACAGCATTTACATCTGTTACACATGTTAGGAAACACATGGAAACAATGGCCAGATTTACACA
The DNA here is from genome assembly GCF_003918875.1 of Haliotis rubra. Lineage (NCBI taxonomy): Eukaryota > Metazoa > Mollusca > Gastropoda > Lepetellida > Haliotidae > Haliotis > Haliotis rubra. Next base: position 20,628 of record NW_025765919.1, read on the forward strand.
CCTGTGAAATACATGTAAATGCAGAGCCGACTGTTCGTTTATTTTAACACCCCTTTAAACGTGTGTAAATCTGACGGCCAGATGATACGTAGATTTCAAACGTTGTTCATATGGCCGCCGGATGAAACGAGTATTTCCTGACGTTAGTAAATTTGGGTAATACAGTCATTTTGTGTGGTGGTAAAGACCAATGATTAGAGAGCTGTTATCCGGTATTCTAGAAGATATTGTTTTGATCCAACGACAGTGGCACATGCCACTGCGCCATCATCCTTGGACCCATCTGTAAATAAGGATTTGTATGTATTATATTTATTTCTTAATTGACTAAATTCTTGTTTATACTGTAATTCATTTGTTTCTGATTTTTAAATGTAGTTAATGTTAGGTCAACTTGTGGCCTAACCAATTGCCAAGGCGGAGAAGAAAGAAAACGGGAAGGAGCTATATGTTCTAGCTCAATGCCAACAGCAGAAAGGAATGGTTTCACTCTTATACCAAGAGGCGGAACAAGAGAAGGCTTCTTGTTATACAGATCTTCAGATAGTGGATTAAAGACACGGTTATATGCAGGGTTTAACCTCATAAGAATAAAGTTTTGTAATATACTGTAAAGTTAATTTTATACGGCGTTGTGTAAGAGATGGCTCATCAGCCTCGACGTAAAGGCTGTCAACAGGTGAAGTTCTAAAGGAACCAAGACATAGTCTTAGACCTTGGTGGTGGACAGAATCTAAAAGTTTTAAATTATTGTTGCAGGCTCCACCATAAACGATGGAGCCATAATCAAGTTTGGAACGTACCAATGATCGATATAATTGTAGGAGGGTAGCTTGATCCCTCCCCACTTAGAATTGGAAACGACTTTCAACAAGTCAAGTGCCTTCAAGCATTTAGTTTTTAGGGACTTGATATGGGGAAGAAACGTTAGATGCGAGTCAAAAATTAAACCCAAGAACTTGGCCTCCTTTACAACCTTGATGGGAGTGCCATTGAGAAACAGTTCCGGGTCTTTATGCGGTTTATATTTTCTACAAAAATGTATACAATTAGTTTTGGATTTAGAAAATTTAAAGCCGTTTTCAAGACACCATTTATGTATTTTATTTAAACACAGCTGCATTTGCCGTTCAATAGTATGCATATTCTTACCGCGACAAGAAATATTAAAATCATCCACAAAAAGTGATCCATCAATTGAATCGTTTAAAACCTTGGATAAACTATTAATCTTGATGCTAAACAGTGTTACAGACAAAATACTGCCTTGCGGGACTCCCTGATCCTGATTATAATGGTCAGACAGGGTTGAACCCACTCGGACTTGAAATTGCCTGTCATTTAAAAAGTTGATATAAATTGAGGCAAACGGCCTCGTAATCCAAAGTCATGTAAATCCTTTAAAATCCCATGTTTCCATGTTGTGTCGTATGCTTTTTCTAAATCGAAAAAGATCGACACTGCATGCTGTTTATTAATTATGGCATTTTTCACAAAAGATTCTAAGCGCACCAAATGATCGATGGTACTACGGTTTTACGGAAACCACATTGTATATTAATTATAAGGTTATTGGTTTCCAAGTACCAAACAAGTCGATTATTTATCATGCGTTCCATGGTCTTGCAAACACAGCTAGTTAATGAAATTGGCCTATAATTGGAAGGATCAGTATGATCACGTCCAGGTTTAGGGATGGGCACAATTATAGCATCGCGCCACGATGAAGGAAATTGTCCAGATGTCCAAATGTCATCAAAAATAGATAAGAGCGTCTCTAAACATGATTCAGGTAAGTGTTTCAGGAGTTGATAATGTATACCATCAGCTCCTGAAGCAGTATCGTGAGCTTGGTCAAGAGCAATATGAAGCTCATGTATCGAAAAGGTTTCATTGTAGTCTTCCCCATTGTCTGAATTGAAATTAATAGATTTCTTTTCCTGCTGTCTTTGATATTTCTGGAATTCAGGTACATAGTTTGATGAGGAAGAATGTTTGGCCAAAGTTTCTCCAAGTTTATTTGCTATGTCAGATTTATCAGTTAATAATTCATCTCCATTTTTAGATGCTTAATGCTAGATTTAGAGCCCTTACCTTTTATTTTCTGAATCATGTTCCACACCTTTGATATTGGCGTGCGCGAATTGATGTTTGAGACATAGTTTCGCCAAGATTGGCGTTTATTTTGTTTAAAAGTACGCCGTGCTTTGGCGTTTAAAATTCTAAATTTGTTTAAATTGTGGACCATAGGATGGCGACGGAAATAATGTTCAGCTTTCTTCCGTGCCTTGCGAGCTTGTTTGCATTCAGCGTTAAACCATGGTTTACGTACATGAGGAACTGCAGAGGATTTGGGGATACACTTGTCAGCTATGTGTCTGAGCTCATCTAAAAACATTTGATGGCATCAGGAAGATCATGAAAAAGTTCAGGTTTGAGTTTGTCAGCACAGAAAGTTTCATATAAAGGCCAGTTAGCCTTCTTAAAGTTCCATCTTGATGATGGAGGAACATCAGATGGATTCACGGGTTTGAGAATTGTTGGGAAATGGTCACTTCCACACAGGTCGTCGTGGACTGACCACTCAAATTCATTCAGTAAGTCTGAGTCTGTAATTGATAAATCAAGGGCTGAATAAGTTCCTGTGCCAGGATGTAAATATGTGCTCGAACCATCATTATATATGCATACATCATTATCTGAACAAAAGTCTTCTAATAGTTTACCTTTGGCATTAGTTGTTGTACCACCCCAGAGCGGGTTGTGGCCATTTAAATCTCCCATAATGATACAAGGTTTTGGGAGTTGGTCATATAAATTTTGAAGGTCAGACTTCCGAAGAGTTGAAGACGGTGAGAAGTACAATGAGCATAATGTGAACGCAACATGTAACGTCAGTCGTACTGCAACCGCCTGGAGACCAGTATTAAGTATAACAGGGCTGTGGATAACACTTTGTTTGATAAGGATCGAAGATCCTCCAGTGGCCCGATCACCTGGAGGTGAAAAGGAGTGGTATGCATTGAAATTACGTAATTCAAAATGTATCCGTCTGTTTTAAATATGTCTCCTGAGACAAATGGCTGATGGTGTGAAGTCCTGGACTAAGAGCTGCAAATCATTGAAATTATTCCTTAGCCCTCTGCAGTTCCACTGTACAAGATTATTAGAAGACATTATCTTTGGGGATTTACTGGGGATCTACCCTGCACTTGTTTGAGGGCGACAAGCTATGTGCCCTAGAATGGACGTTTTCAGATACGTCCATGGCCTCAAGAGATCCATATTTGTTGTATAATTGAATTTTGTTTTGCGACCCTTTGGGGCTCTGCCACTCAGTTTTTAGATACATCTGGCTTGTTACTTTTGGGTTTAGTGATATCTTGTTGAGACTTCGTTGACGACTGAGAAGATGGTTCATGATCACGGGAGGACGTCTCTGACTGATTCGAGATGGACCAGGAGGTGAGTTTCCACTTTGTGTAGTTGTAGCAGTCGAGAAAGGTTTAGGAGATTCTGTATTTACCCAAGTTAAGTTTGTCTGACAACTTGTAGACACTTTAGTTACCCTAGATGGTACCTCAGCCGTTGGTCTGGCAATAGAAGCATAACTTTCTGTTTGTTCTGAGCTGTGGACTAGCTTTGGCATCCGCAAAACTAATGTTTTGCGTGAATTTTATTCTATTAATTGCCATTTGGTCTTTCCATACGGGGCAGTCCTTAGAGTAAGATGGGTGATTCCCTGCGCAGTTGGTGCACTTTTGACATTACTGACACAATCTTCAGTTGTGTGTGTCTTTTCACTACAGTGAGCACACACAACAGACAATGTGCAAGTATTCACGCCGTGGCCAAACTTTTGACACTTGAAACACCTAAGAGGGTTTGGAATATATGTCTCAACATTGAGGTTACAATAACCTGCCTTCAGTGATTTTGGAGCATTTGGTAGAGAAAAGGAAAACAGATAGGTGTTGGTTTTAATAGTTGTATCATTTTACGTGTTGAGAAACGTTTGACATACAGTACACCCTGATCCTTCATCTCGGATACGATATCAAGTTCCGACATGTCAGCCAGCAATCTATCGCGGTCTCGCACGATTCCCTTTGTTTGTGTTAAGTGTTTTGTGGGCCGTGACGGTAACCGGAATGCCAACAAAAGTGTCAGTGTTCAACAGGTTGGTAGACTGTGGTTTTTGCTGCACTCTATCAACAGCGCACCAGAACGTAGTCTTTGATGTTCTTTACTTCGCCAGCAATGCCTTGAATACCCTTTAGACACAGCAAAAGGATTTAGCTTTAAGGGTGTGCTATCTTTCGTGTCAATGACAAACAAAACGGGGCCAGTAATCAATTTGTTTGGACAGTCTGAGGTCGTTGTCATCAGGATCAATTTCCAGAGGACGTTTGCTTTTTTGTTGGGGTTTCATAAGCCATGGTAAGTGTTTAGATTTCATCATCCGAGCTCCCCACCCACCACGGAGTATCACAAAGGACAATGCTAAAACAAGTGGGTCTCCGACTTGCAGCACCAAGGATACTCGGATGATATACTCAAGCAGAAAAACAAAAGTAATTTTTCCACCAGATTGGCCCATGAGCCACCGCCTTCTGGCACCAGCATCTAGGCAAATTTTCACAAATTTGAAAATCCATACATCACATAGTAGATATACAAAATCAAAACATGTCAATATTGTTACCAAATAAAACCAAGCCAAATAATATTAGAGCAATGAAATTTAGTGCTCAGGGCTCGGCATGACCAGCCGATTGGTTGAACCGGGCCAATTCAACCACCCGTCTAGGTGAAGTTAGGGCCGAAGTGGTGTGTTGGGCAAAGGAACACTGTTCCCGGAACCAGTGCCCTCAACCACCAGAATCCCTTCCTCCACCGACACAGGGGCGCAACCCACGGCAAACGGGTTGGTGGACCTAATATCCCCCCGGGTCCACAACAGGGGTTGAAGGGCTCTTAGCGTGACCCAGCACCCACCACGAGGAGGTGGCCCTTCACGGGTGCCTAAATTTATAGCCAGTTTCCGATCTTTGGAACCATCTGTTAATAAGAATTTGAATGTAAACTCTGTCAAAAAAGAAACGCAACCCCTGTATTTTAGAGATTTTGATCTGAAGTTTTAGGACGACACGGCATTTTTATTATTTAAGACAGAAGTCTGAAATTTGGCAGAATAATAACCCAGATGGGCATGTTTAAAATTGTCATTTCAAAAGTCATCTCACAGACACCAGTTTGTCACCAGGGGGGCGTCTTTCTCAGTATCTCGTATGAGCACCACGCGCTGCAATCACTGCACGGCATCTCCTTGGACAAGAACGGATAAGACGCCGGATTCTTTCCTGGGGAATGGCTCTCCACTCCTCCTGCAGTGCAACGGCGAGCTGTTGCAGCGTCTGTGGCGGCGGCTGACGTTGACGTACGCGTCGATCCAGAGTATCCCACAGGTGTTCAATAGGGTTGAGGTCTGGTGATTTAGAGGGTCATGGCAAGACATTGACGTTGGAATTCTGCAGAAAGTTCATTGTTGCACGTGCAGTATGAGGCCGGGCGTTGTCCCGTTGAAAATCTGTGTCTGTTGGTCAATAATCGGGAGAAGGTGAAGCTCTAACACGTGGTTGATGTAACGTTGGGCTGTCAGGTTCCCTGGAACGATCACCAAGTCTGATTTCTGGTTGTATGAGATGGTTCCCAAACCATGACGCTTTCTCCGCCAAATCTGTCCACCTGTCGGACGCAGATGGGCGCAAAACGTTTATGACGTCTCCTATACAGACGCTGTCTTCCGTCGTGACGTTGCAAAAGAAAACGTGATTCATCAGAAAACCAGATTCGCCTCCAGTTTTGTAAAGTCCGTATCCTTACGTTGTTGCACCACCTGAGTCGTCGGCGTCGATGTAGGGGGCGTAGTACAGGTCCAACAACTGGTCTACAGGCACGTAAACCCGCTTCTTTCAGACGGTTCCTAATCGTTTGAGCTGACACTCTCCCTCAAACCTGGTATTTGTGTGGCAGTCACGGTTGGTAGGGCATGCCGATTACGCAGGTGATGGACCCGGATGTACCGATCTTGAAGGGGGGTCGTGATTCTTGGCCTTCCACTTCTCGGGCGATCGTTGGTCAAATTGAAGTTGTTGTAGCGGCTCCAAAGTCGGGATATCGTTGTTTTGTGAACATTTAGGTGCCGTGCAACAGTTCCAAAACTTTCTCCTGCTTGAACACGACCAATGGCGATATTTCGGTCGGCAGCACTCAATCGTGGCATTTTAACACAGCTTTTCGGCGACAAATGAATGAATATAATACGGAAGCACATGGGCTTTTATACACTCTACATTAACTGCCATTTTCATGATTTGCATGTGTTTTTTTGTGCGAAGTCACCATGAGGGTCATTTCATGCGTTGTGACGGAAAAAGCAATAAAATACACTTATGCGTACAAATGCAGTTGTTTGGATGGTAATCTTCATTAATTACGTGTATCATTTCAATACATTCGAATAAAATTTAGTTTGAAGCAATAACTTCATTCAAACGAATTTTTCATATCTGAGGACAGGGGTTGCGTTTCTTTTTGACAGAGTTTATTATATTTATTTCCTTACTGACTAAATTATTGTTTATACTGTAATTCATTAGTTTTCGATTTTTAAATCATTTCAATTATGACATCACGTTGACATATTTTTTTTTAAGACGGCAACCTGAGTTGTGAAAACAATATCCCAAATATGTTATAATATTTTTCAATTCTAAAACAATATTTAAACATTCAATTGGCGTGAATATTACCCACAGGTTGACAATAACACGTGTTCCATTTCAAACCGCTTTTAACCTGACACCTGATCATGTCTCGGCATTGGCATCTTGTGGCACCACTGGGCCAAATTTGTTCCAAAGGGTGATGACACTCAGTACATGTGCAGTTTGTTAATGGTCTCGACACATCAGATGCGTGTTTTGATGTTCATTTTGTGATGCTAATATTGTTTTCAGAATTCACTCTAGGCTGTAGGCTATATTGGTCTTCGACAAATGAACTTGAATAATCACGTGCCTGTTCCCAACAAACATTGTTCTTCAATTTTTTTGCAAGGCTATCATAGCAGATTTATATATGGTTGCACAGCCTTCAGCATCAAACGAATGCAGCACACATATATAAGTAAAGATAAAAGTAACTGTTGTAGAAATACTAGGGAAAAAAAACACATACCTAAAAAAAGCTTTCATCACAGTGTTTCAGTGATCAATTCATACCTATGCAATGTCTACTGTTATTTTGCCATTAACATCCAATATAATCTGTTTCATCAGAAACTCGACACTGACATTCATTGTTACACATCAGCTCTGTTACAGCTGTATCATCGCGAGTCTTTATACGTCCATTTAGCTTTATTTGCACTTGCAAAGTGACATAAGGAGACGAGAGGGTAATGTATTTTCAGTTCAAAGCTTGAAACATCGAGGCTCGTTTGACTGACTTAGACGATAATACTGAGCTACCAAGTCATGTTTTCTGTGTACTTAAATATGAACAGCTCTCCATTTGCCATTTCCATACATATTCCAACAACTAACACACTGAATCCATCTATCGAAAGGCAGCGACAAGACGTTTATTATTACTGTACATGTCAGTGTAGTCGACTTTCACTTGTACTTTCCGCTTGTTTCTATTTTATTAAGTGAATCAATTTAAGAATTTCCCGGCATAGCAAATAGGCTCGCTGATTACTGATGGACAAAAGTCCATGAGGTACTCATTATGTTCTGATGTTAATAGGTTAACAACAGTTAGTTTATTGTAAACAGAAGCACTTTCCGCTTGGGTTGGCAAACTCAGAATTAGGTAATTTGGCCAAGACGTTTAACACATCGTGATCTAATATCGTTCAATAACCCTGAAATCGCCAATTCCCTTCCACTGATTTACTCACCTGAACTTGAAATTAAGGACATAAGCGAGATGGATACAACTGTTTCATACTTAGATCTATGCATAAAGTGAGTGAGTGACAAAAACCCTTCAAAACGCTGTACGACAAATTGGATGATTTATATTTTCCAATAGTCAACTTCTCTTTCATGTCGAGCAATGTTCCAACAGCTCAAGCCTTTGGTGTTTATATTTCACAACCTTTGAGGTACAATGGAGCGTGAATCGAGGATTTCAAAGTGCGCCATACCATCATTGCTCAGAAGTTGTTTGATCAGGTTACAACTATCAAGGCCTCAGTAAAGCTTTCAAGAAGACTTGTGGTAGACATGTGGAGGACATTTCGAGTGACAAAAATGATTTCAGATACAAATCCCTATTTTGAATTATACCTGGTGAACAATTAACTAGACTTAGCATATGTTTATGATGGGTGCCACCGGAGGTGCAGAAAACGCTCACCTTTTCGCGAACACCTGGAACCATCGCTATTTCAAAGCGATTCATAAACACGCTCTGTCTTCGCATCGCATGGTGACAATCACTTGATTGTCTGGTTCATACGTGATTTGTTCACAAACAACATCATACAGCCGAAATGCTGCTGAAACAAATGTATGCTCATGATATAGTGTCACATTTGTACAATCAAGATTTCTTATAAATGTGGAAAGGGTGTTGTCGCTTCTATTCTATTTCATGGAGTGAATCAATCTAAGACTTACCAAGAAAGATTGTGAGACTTTAACTGCCAAAAATATAGTTGAAGGGCGCTATGGATATAGATATACAGAAGTGTTGAAACTTAGCTACTTTCATCCGTCAACATTTTAAGCTATTGATCAAATGCATTAATAACTTATTTTGGGGAACTGCAAAGAAGCTATTCACTCACTGGGTTGATACTGAACTGATTTCCAAGAGTGGCATGTCTTCCATCACTGACAAGATTGACAAGTTGAATGTAGAGTTACCCAGAAACATTTCATCAAACTACAGCCAGATGACAGCAACGGAGTGGAAAATCTGGGTACTTGTGTGTTGGATTTATTCTCTAAAAAACAATTTACCATTGCAGCATTTAAGAGTATGGCAAACATTTGTATTGGCATGTCAGCATATTTGTAAACCAGTTGTGTTGGATATTGATGTTGAAATTGCCCATAATTGTTTTGTTAAGTTTGTTAGAGAAGTAGGCTCTTTGTATGGCCCAGAGTTTGTGACCCCAAACATGCACCTCCATTGTCACTTGAGATAATTTGTTAAAAGTTTTGGAAGTATTTATGGATTTTGGTTATTTAGTTTTGAACGCTACAACGGAATGCTCACAGACTATCCTACAAACAAGAGCTCAATTGAATTACAGCTTATGCGTAAATTTGAACTTTCCACATTTCTAAATCCAAATAGTGTCCATAAGGAATACCATGATAAATTTATGCAGCTTCGACAAAATGTAGCCCAAAATGTAATTAAGGCAACAAATATTTCATTAATTTTTGCACCTACCAAGTCTGTTTCTGACTTGGGTCAAGGCACTAGGCAAGATCTAACCAACTGTTCATTCCGCCACGAATCTTACAAGATTACTAATCTAAGCAGAAATTATTTGGAAAACTTAGCCTGTACATACACTGTAATGTATAAGAGGACAGTGACAATTGATATGTTAGGGGGTGTAGCCAAGAAATATCGTACGATTGAGTTGATGAATGACATAATATATAAACAATCAGAGGGTGATATTGTATGGGGAGCTTGGGCTGATGATAAAACACACATCAAACCACAAGGGGTGCGTCCTGCAAAAGTAAGAAGATTATTTGTCCACTCCCCTGAATGAGAAACGGGGGACTGTATGCCCCACATTTTTTCTGAAGTAGTCTGGTTCAAGACTAGCCATGAAACCCTCGGCTATTTGCCTCCTATCTCGGTGTGGTCGGCCAAGCATCAAAACGACGGCCCTGCCTCTTTCTTATCTGTACAGAGAATTTTGTGTAGAGGAGCATGGGCGTTTGAAATGCACCAAAGCAGTAGGTTTTTAGTTGCCTGTCAAGTGCATGTCCGCTCCTTTGTATAGTTGCATTGTGTACTGTACCTACTGTCATGTCATGGAAACTTATTAAATGCGTGCACATATTTTGATTGTAGAATTTGTAATACAGTCGATGATTGTTATTTATCAATATAGCTTCAGCACTTCTGCAGAAGTTGGGTTTATATTCTGATCTTATTGTGTTACTGAGTATATATCAGCGGTTGTAGAGTACTAGTGTTTGTTGGTGTATGATATATGTCTACTGTATAATGTGTTCCTGTTTGTATTTTGTTGCTTTGGAAAATATAATTCTCTTCTTTAACATTAATTCACCAACATTTTGTCCTTCTTTGTACAGTTATGTGTAATGTACATAACCACTCCAGGTTACTGTATGTAACACGTTAAGAAATATAACAAACGGAAACCGAATGGGTAACTAGTACCGAAACCCAATGGACCTCACCGGCTTCAGTTTTCCGTAATCTTACCATAAATTTCCGTTTACAAAACGTAAAGGAGACTTTCCGGTTTCCTAAAATTAATTCATTTTTATGCGACAATATTCTTTATTTGAATCCTGATATATAATCTTGGTGGGCAAATCACTGAAGCGGAATAATCATCTCAACAATAGATTTCTGTGAAGTTGTGATCCCTATGAAATAAAATCCCCCGATCGTATTCAACATGTCACATAGTATCACATACCCATAAACACTCTTATCATCAGGTTTCTCATTTCATTTATCAGAACATATAAAATATACAACAAAAACATGAACATAAGTACACATTTCAATAACCAGTTAATGGAAAACTGCGTCACAATACTCATGCCACAAGATTACACAATCTACCATTTAAATGGACGTTCAGCACTTCATCTTTTTGCGAGGTGGTTTTGGTATCTTTAGCGTTAACAGTGCCGTGGTAGGTTTTCTGGGAGCAGTTAAAATGGATAGATTCACCTCCTCTTCTCTTGATTGTGAACTTTAGTTCGTAAAACTAGATACTGGTCACCTCTTCCACGGGAAATGAACTTGACCTTCACTTGTTAGTTAGCCATCGTGACAGACGTAATCATCGACCATACACGTCATTATATACTAATGGTAAAAAGTGTCCTCTAAATTCTAAAAACAGCAAATCCAAGAACACAGTTCATGAACACCGTCCATAGGGAGAGGGCTAATTAGTGCCACCCACCAGGAGGAATTTCACAGTGAGCAGTATAATCAGTTTCCCCTGAACACTAATCCTTCCTAATCCATTGTAATAACTCTAAGGTGGTGGGTAAGTGAGAATAAACCATCTAAACTAAGGGGAAACTCTGTCAATTTCTGGGGAAACCTACATTACCTAAGATCCACTAGGTTTCCGCAAGAACGGAAACTAAGACATTTTTGCTATGAATGTTTCAGCGAACTGAAACTAAATGGAAACTCCCAATGACAGTTTCAGTTGTAGAAACATGACGGAAACCTATACTTGTTAGTTTCCGGATACTGAAACCTAGCGGAAACCAACATTACCCAGTATCCATTAGGTTTCCGCAAGAACGGAAACTAAGTTATTTTTGCTGTGATCATATCCACTGGAGGATCCTGATTGTTCATATCGTGAATGAGCTTGAAAGATAGTTCCACGACACAGTCAGTTCAATTGGAAACAACACCAGTATACAACATGCCGTTCTTAACAGATTTGATGATTGCATCTGAGCCGGTTTACATTGGTCATGTTCCAGCCAGATCATCTGTATCTTAGCTCACACAAGACAATATGTCATGCCTCGCTTGGAGAAATTTGTGGTTTGGAGGATTGAAACATGGCAGGACCTGTATGATAGACCCACGGACAGCTCATTCATCTTGCAGCAATATCTTTCATGGGCACCTCTGGTCTCTCTACACACCAGTCTGTGCCAGTTTGATGTCAGGAGTGTTAGTAATATAACTAGTGTATGTCCAACATTAGTTGCTAGGTTCACCCCGGTTAGAGCAGCGTGTCAGGTCTGCCTCTCTACACACCAATCTATACCAGTTTGTTACTTGCTAGGTTCATCCCCGGTAGAGCAACGTGTCAGGTCTGCCTCTCCACACACAATCTATACCAGTTTGTTACTTGCTAGGTTCACCCCGGGTAGAGCAGCGTGTCAAGTCTGCCTCTCTACACACCAATCTATACCAGTTTGTTACTTGCTAGGTTCACCCCGGGAAGAGCAACGTGTCAGGTCTGCTACTCTACACACCAATCTATACCAGTTTGTTACCTGCTAGGTTCACCACGGGTAGAGCAACGTGTCAGGTCTGTTGATGTCAGGAGTCTTAGTCATATAACTATGTGCTTCATGAGTTCATAGAACAATGTGAACATTTCTTTTGTTTACATTAAATGTCATAGTCTCATAAAGGGAAGCTACTTTTTAATCAACGTTCGAAAGTCAAAGCATTACAGACGTAACATTTCACGTTGGTTGATAACGATATCACGTGAGGTTACAGGGGACACGATTAGTACCGACAGTCAGAGCGTGACACACAACGTTATACACAACAAACGTGACACACGTTGTATGGATGATCAGCAATTGTCAAATCCGACATGAAGCTTATGCCAAGCTCTGAGTTTGTCCACTCCTACAAATCTCACCCTGGCGAAAGGGGCTCGCATTTTGTTGGACATCAGGAAGGAGCCGTCGAGGTATGTCTGTGAACAGAATGAAAACCAGACATTTCAGGAGTAAGCAGCATTGCTGAGTAGGCAGATATCGTGACACCGGGTGTTTTGATGATCATGGTGCTTGAACAAATATCTGTTACCGCCACACTATATTTCATTCATTCACTCACTCACCCACCCACCCACCCAGACACTCACTCAGTCACGTTTCACCTGAGAGGGTACGTAAGTCCCCAAACATTTCAAGTAAATTTAAGTCGACCAGGTTTTAATCGTAGTCTTTTTAATGGATAGCTAATTCTCAGCATAAACGCCAATGGCTGAGGAGATTGTGTAAATCCAGGTAGGGTCCATGCAGGTAGCAAAAGTAATGTAAGTCCCCATGGGTCCTAGTACGGTGATTTACCTTCAGTTGTTGGCGATCAATAGCCCATTTTTATATTGTATTGTCCAAATATAATTTTCTACTTTTACATATATATGCTAGCTTGTTTTAACTCATTTGTGATAACCCATTATGAATTTCGAACTAGTCACGATATGGCTGAAATATTGCCGATGTGACGATAAATATTAACTCACTCACTCACTTAAATCTTAACTCACTCACTCACTCACGTTTCAGTGTTATATACTCAATCAAATACCCTGAAAATACACACCTGAAATATATCGATGCCAATCTTGACGTCTACTGTGAAGTGTTCGTTGTCTTTTGGACTCCACCCTGGAGAACGCTCTTCACGACCATATCCAGACCCTCTCAGATTGGTGTTGAATACTACCTCGGGTTTTCGCTTCCACAACCTCAGACACGCTATGTATATGCGGGAATTTGAGTCTGGATTTCCGAAAAATATGTGAGGTCTGCAAAATGTGAATATATCTTAAGTGAAATATGAGTATGTCTCGTATGTTAAGATATATCATACATTTACAGTATTTTGCATGGTTTGATAAACATGGTTGGCTTTTTAATACAATTGATAACCGTAGAAACAGGCATACAGGTGAACACATCTCTTCAATTAATAATTCATATGTTTTAACGAAACAAATCCCATAACCCTGTCAGGGTGAAGGTCTTTGTGAGCGTGAGCGTTAATGAGTGGGTGTGTACACAGATCTAGTTATTTCATTTAGATATTTAGTTTTATCAAAACATATAGGTGTGGATTCCTGAAGCAACCTTGTCGCAATATCGCCCCTACAAAATCAAGCAAAACGTGTGACAATGCGACATTGCTACATTTTGGCCATTTGTCGCATTGTCACTATGTCGAATATTCTTGCTTTGAAAAAAAAATTTTTTTTATTCAGCCAAATGGTGACAATTTTCAAAGTCAACATATATCGTGTTCTTGCATTGTCGCCCATTTTATTTATGCAAAAAACGTTAGAATGTGCGATACTGCCAAAAGGAAAAAACGACAATGCCCTTTCTCGGATTTCCTGTATAGATGACGTGTAATGTGAAGTTAAGAAGGCAATGCGCACTTAGAAATATTCTGCCCACCATACGGGCATTGTGAACCATCTTTGGCACTCTAGAAGCAGCACGAGTCGTGGTGGTGCACAAAGACAACTATGAGAGGTAGGATTGTTTACAAAGAGGCTGCCAGTGGAAGGCGAAGACGACAGACTGACATTTGGCAGAATATTGGATGGTTAGTTCGTGCTTTCTGCTCCCTGACTGCCGGCTCCCTCCCTGTCTGCCGGCTCCCTCCCTGTTTGCCGCCTCCCTCCCTGTCTGCCGGCTCCCTCCCTGTCTGCCGCCTCCCTCCCTGCCTGCCACATCCCTCCCTCTCCGCCAGCTCCCTCCCTGTCTGCCGGATCCCTCCCTTGTCTGCCGGCTCCCTCCCTGTCTGCCGCCTTCCTCCCTGTCTGCCGGCTCCCTCCATGGCTGCCGCCTCCCTCCCTCTCTGTCGGCTCCCTCCCTGGTTGCCGGCTACCTCCCTGGTTTGCCGGGACCTCTTGTCTGCCGGCTCCCTCCCTGTCTGCCGCCTCCCTCCCTCCCTCCCTGTCTGCCGCCTCCCTCCCTGTCTGCCGGTCCCTCCCTGTCTGCCGCCTCCCTCCCTCCCTCTCTGTCGGCTCCCTCCCTGGATTTGCCGCCGGCTACCTCCCTGTCTGCCGGCTCCCTGTCTGCCGGCTCCCTTTCTGCCGGCTCCCTCCCTGTCTGCCGCCTCTCTCCCTATCTGCCGCCTCCCTCCCTGTCTGCCGACCTCATGGACATATAACTAACGATCTGTTTAGGTCGACAGTTCTCATGCACATACGAATAACTAACAAATCCACGTGGACCATCCACAATAGCCCGAGACAGTCTCGCCCTGGTCACACTACGAAGATATATGCACCAGAAGTCCTTGCTATTTCTCGGTAAACTATGTAACAGCGATACTGAATTTGTCTTTAAAAAAGTGCTTGTGCACTCTGTCAGTACAGACAGACCTCATCACTGGAGAAAGACCGATATAGCAAGTCATCGCAAATCTTCCACATGCTCAATCTTGTAACAATTTATGACCTAGATATGCATTTATACAACTATGTATACCAATCTTCCTTCTTCACGAAGGTTGAGTGGTCTGTACTGGTTAAAGAAAGAATACTTAAAGCTGAGGATTCATATGTTGCCTCTGAAACGAGGTTGATACTTAACCTTGAAAGAGATCAGACTATAAGATATCCTAAAAATGTTCACAAACTATGGTCTGCATGTTATAAAATGCCAGAGCGTTCCAATAATATTGCTGCTCTTTTACGTATCAGCACACTGAGCATTCAATCTCTTGAGTGTGAATGCGGCATAGTTGCCTATGATATTGTAAAACATGTATTTCTACACTGTACTCTCATACAAAGTAGTAGAAACGCTTTGATTGAGTCACTAGTTGACATGCTAGATGTTGACACTTTTGTCAGTTTATGGAATGATGAAGACCTATTTGTCTCATTTATGCTCGGTGATCTACCAAATGTATATGCTCAAGAGCTTGAACAAGAAATGTGGTTTAAATGTTTAAAACTAATCGCAAGCTCTGTAAAACTCTGGCTACATCAACTAAAATACCTATGTTAATTTTGATTATCACACTCTGTAACCTGTGAATACATATTTATAACATATCTATCTATCTATCTATGACTAACAATCTGTTTAGGTCAGCTGTCCTCATGGACATACGGCAAACAATTTTGACGCATCTGACAAGTTTCTGACAAGTGGTGAAAAATATGATGAAAATTTATATTGTCATGCCCTAAGATTCCGAGCAAAGATATTTTGTACTATCAATCGTCCTCTCCACTCTATGTATTCTTCACCAGCTGGTCGATTTGCAAAGCAACTCTTGTGTAGGAACGTGCGTGCGTGCATGTGTGCTTGCGTGTGTTGTTTTGCAGATACAAATTAGGACTAGTCAGCTTCACAACACAGGGAAGTAAAGGAGTAATATCGGGTGTTATTTCCCTTGTGTTTGTTAAACAGAAACAGGACAAGTCTGGTCAAGTACACTCGATGACGATTTGTAATGACTCCTGGGGTTCAAACTCTGACGTTCGTTCATATATGTACAACTTTCGTAGTCACGATATGGCTTAAATACTGCTGATGAGACTATTAATTTCACTCACTCACCCAAACTCTGACATGGTGCAGCATGCATCAGCTTTACCTACAGCTACTCACGTCATTCTGTCCTGTTATACACTAGAAAAGTCAGTACAGGTGACATCGGAGTGAATATAGACCTTTAACCATTCAGCTTTTCTTTGAAACTTACCTTAGTTGGGGCTTTTTGAGGTTCATTTGCGCCAGCTCCCAAGTCACTCGCATCCCAGACTGGAGATAGAATCCCAGATCCATGACGTGTCCTTCCTTCATGGACTATAGGAATACAAACACATGCCATAACATATATATACTGAGCCACAAAACAAACGTCGCCTATTAAAACCAAATGCAAAATTTTGTTCTTACAAGGTGCTGTTTTTATATGACTGTACCGTTTTGTTAACATGTTTTTCAATAACAATTGACAGTTATTACCAAAATCAGTGTGTTTTCTGTTGAAAAAGCAAATCGACAAAGCATATATATAACATACCATAAACCAATATTAATAGATTATGATAGGCGTAAACGCATACTAATACACATGAAGGTGTACACAGCTATAGCACGCAGAAATAGTCCATGACTGACAAATACATACATATTGTCATACACGATATTTTCATTGGTAACTACAAAAACTACTGCATGTATTTATAGTACAAACTGACCCTGTTTGGCAAAGTGTCCTCGTAGTTCTCTCTGATGTGTGGGACGCAACGTACTTTCATTAATTCCCAGGATTTTCCTCTGCGACACCGGAAGTGACCTGGACAGTGTCTGTGCAAGGTGTGAGAAGCAATGACGTCACTGTCGGAGTCTTCAGTACGTCTTACTTCATCATCACAAGTTACTGAATACAGAGAGTACATTGAGTATTGAGACTCATCAGTAGCAGGAGGTGGTGATGTGTTAACTGAATACAGAGAGTACATGGAATATTGAGACTGGTCAGCAGCAGGAGGTGGTGATGTGTTAACTGAATACAGAGAGTACATGGAGCATTGAGACTGGTCAGCAGCAGGAGGTGGTGATGTGTTAACTGAATACAGAGAGTACATGGAGCATTGAGACTGGTCAGCAGCAGGAGGTGGTGATGTGTTAACTGAATACAGAGAGTACATGGAGCATTGAGACTGGTCAGCAGCAGGAGGTGGTGATGTGTTAACTGAATACAGAGAGTACATGGAGTATTGAGACTGGTCAGCAGGAGGTGGTGTTTGAAATATGATTGGTGATTCCTTGGTTTTAGGTTTCAAAACTGGGTTTACCATTTTGGTATACATGAACTATGTTTACAGGGAAAATAAGTTCTAACCTATGTTTCTGTTTCACGAAGTCAAAGGGGAAGCTTGTTTTACTTTATTTCAACTTTAGTTCTTTATACATACTTCGACTTAAATGTACAAGTGGCTGGGACAAAAACGATCAGTTCGTTATAATCTACCCGTTGGTAAAAAACTGTATTATAACTATATACATTGACAGCTTGAATCTATTGTGAAGCAGGTTCATACACAAATGAAGTCACACAAACTAATCACTATTGGTCAGTCGTTTTGTAAGGAGACAATGTATTGTGAAAAAGCAATACAAAATAGCGCTGGCATTTCATCTTTTTCTCCTTTGACCTTGTAAATCTATTTATATAACGTCCAAACCCTATTTACAATGTATTATGTAGTCGTCCTGTTGAAATTTGAGTCCACCTGGCAGGTGAAGGCCTACACACACGTCGACCTACCTTTCTTCATCTTTGCTGTACATATCTGGTCCACGTCACTGTATTCAGAAGACTGACACACCAACAGCTTCTTGCAGTCAGTCCCCACACACTGGACACCTGGGACGTTGATGTCGCTGCTGTGGCTGTTGAGGATGTCCTTCACGTTGCTGCACAGGAAAATGTTGAAAATGCCCAGCAGCATGTCAGTGTCTTCTGAAGACCTTCCTTATTCGGCAACTTCTGTTGTTCTGTCGATTCCACCACGGATGTGAAGAGGCGTGGGTATTGTTCAGGTATTTATGACTGCAAAAGAGATTATGTAAGATACATTATCCATCGTTGTCTCAAGACCTTCTTTATCAGGCTGCCAAGTGTTGTGGATACTCCTCCTCTTCAACTGATATTTTGTCTAATGACGGATGCAATAGTTAATATGACTAAGCATAAAGGAAAATGCAAATAGTTACCTTGAAATGTGTGTGTGTGTGTGTGTGTGTGTGTGGGTGTGTGTGTGTGTGTGTGTGTGTGTGTGTGTGTGTGTGTGTGTGTGTGTGTGTAAAACTGCGAGAGAGAAAAAGCGAGAGAGAAATAGCGAGAGTCACAGACTAGCATACTGACAAACAGACAGACGATGTTTCACACACATTACCAGGTGTGTAGTAGTCCTGTGACACGACAGAGATCACAGTGTTTCTACGTAAACGAGTCGAAGGAAAGTGTTATGGTTCTAGGTTCATTTTTCTTCTTTTAAGCCCGTTCCTACTTTAATTTTTTCTACGAGAAGCATAATTTATATCTGTTTGCGGTTGAACATTAAATACAGTTATTATGTGACGGCCTATAAATTTCCAGCGTTCATAATTTGCTACAGCTGATTTAAAGACGTCCTCTTTGGCCTCTAATTGCAATATATTATTTATTATAATTAGTTCGATTTAACTAATGATTCATTCAGTACAGTGGGCAGCTAAATTACCAGTTCTTTATTCGTTATTTCAGTAGTTTCTTATTTCACCACTTCTCGTTTAAATATTACTTCCTGGTGAAAATTAATGCTTCTCCACAAGTCAGTGTACTTTCGGATGCCATCTTAAGCATCAAACATTACATGTTCATGTTAAGAGCTCTCAAAGTGCAATAAAGGAAACATCCAGTCGATGGTCAGGGGCATAGCAGCAAACTCTTTTGCCGCTGAAAAATAGCTCTATGTTACCCCCTGGGAATGCCGAGCTGTGGGAATTCATTTCGTACTTCGTGTTAGTAATTCGTTATCTCGAATAAAAAGAGTGACTTATGATGTACGGACATTCCCGATGTTCTGTGAATGCAAATCGATGGAAGGGAGATAAGTCTAATTTGTTATTCTTGTCGTCTGCCAGATTCTATGCCATCTGAAAACGTGTATTGGCTAATTGCCTAACTCTAGTACTCCTTATTGTGACCCGATACCCGTGCTTCAAACAGTTCAAAATTAACGTTGACGTGTTTGGTTGTTCATAGGGGGTACATCAGGCCACGCCCCCTCGTGACCAGTGAACAACTTGTATGTGCAGCGTTAGACTTCGGCAACTTTACGAACACCAATAAATAGTTTTGCCTGGAATAGGACTAACGTTTTGGACAAACTTCAGTCAGGAAAGTAGATGGCCATATTCTAAGTTCAGAAACCATTCTCGGAATTCGATCCTGAATTTAGATAAGTTATGTGACATTGCCTTGTGGGCATGCAGCATGTATCTATACATATCGGTTTTATGTAACTTACCACAATAGTGAAGTGGCTGAAAACTATGTGTCTATTGGTCATTTTCACTGATTATTAAAATGTGAAAAATAACCCAGTAACATTATGTTTATCAGAATTAAAAAAATCAACAACTATATCTGTCAACAATTATCAATTTCATGAAATTCTCCACAATATGAACCTTTTATTAGGAGAACGAAAGATACACCACGAGCACACAGGCACGCACGCATGCACACACACACACACACACACAGATGCACAAATGCGCATACCACTCTCACACAAATCACACACAAACGTACCCACATGCAAATAAATCACACACCACACACACATACATATACAAACATACCAAGGATCACCACCACAACTACCACAAACACACCAGGCACACAAACCTGCGCAGAAGCGCACATACATAACACAGAAGCACTCAGAAAAGCGACCGTATCCTGCCCCACCGGCGGCAACGTTCATGAAGATGTGTAAAGGCTTGTCAATAGTTCACCTGAAACAAACATGGAGAACGTATGGTAGAAGTCAAAATAGGCAATTGTATTGGACATCTTTGTCACCGATGCTTTACATTTTTAAATGTCCACCACATGTCTAGCATACAAAATTTCGAAAGTTTTACCGAGGCCTTGACTGTTGTGACCTTGTAAACAGAATGAGCAAGAGTTGTGTGTGTCGCTCTTTGAAATCCTGGTGAAAGGTGCACGCCCGATTTGACCTCAAAACACTAAAGGCTCGAGCTGTTGGAGTATTGCTCGACATGAAGGGAACTTTGGAAAGTTGAATTCATCCTTTACATCATACAGACTTGTGGGGAGTTTAATCATCACTCTGAATCTTTAAGCATAGATCTAAATATGACAGTTGCGGTGGCCTCACGAGTCATGCTTCCTTGATTTCAAGTTCGGGTGAGTAAATCAGTGGAAGGGAATTGGCTATCATATCGTCATTGAACGATACTAGATCGTCCCTACCGACCATTGTGAAAGTTAACCTAAATTTCCTGGACAGGTTACCTTGTTATTGCGCCTACCCGAGCAGAAATAAATAAAGGGACATGAGAATAGGTTAGTTGATGCCCATGCTCAGTGAAATATCAAATGTTTTTGACAGAACTGAACCCGTTCCATTTTAGAGATTGTAAAACTTCTAGCAAAACAGTCCCATACATTCGCATGGCCTCACACCCTGCACACACTACGCTGAAAATCATAATATAAACATTGCACACACGACTACTTTTCAGAACTTTATAATTACAATTTCATAGCAGTGGGACATTAACAGACACACTGCATTTGATATTCATGTATTTTAGCGTTAAATTAGATGTAATGATCTCATATAAATGTTTCTGGAGCAATTCAGATGTAAATACTTGATATCAATTCGCCTTTTATGTCGATCAAATACACATTTATTGAGACTTAGCCATAATGCCCTTCCAGCGATGAAATATGTAGACATCATGTTCATGAAACACAAGTGCATCTGTGTTATATTCTCGATAAAATAATTTTATGATAGGACGTAAAACTTCAACTCAACTCACTCCATTCAACTATTGTACAGAGAGTTTGGCTACATTATTCCAGAAACCTATAATTGTGGGTTTCAATGGCGCTCCTGTTATCTGTCTGTGTTTTCAATCACCATACCCGCCTCTGTGGCTTTCCCCAAGTCGGCATGACACCGGGATTTCCTCCCACATTAAGCTGACCCACCGTCATATGACTGGGTTATGTTCACACAGGCGTTACATCACTTAACCACTCGCTGATTTACACCCAACTAACTGGGTTATGTTCACACAGGCGTTACATCACTTAACCACTCGCTGATTTACAGCCAACTAACTGGGTTATGTTCACACAGGCGTTACATCACTTAAACACTCGCTGATTTACACCCAGCGAACTGGGTTATGTTCACACAGGCGTTACATCACTTAATCACTCGCTGATTTACACTCAACTAACTGGGCTATAATCACACAGGCGTTGCATCACTTACAAAAACCACTCGCTGATTTACAGCCACCTAACTGGGATATGTTCACACAGGCGTATAATCACTTAACCACTCGCCGATTTACACCCAACTAACTGGGTTATGTTCACACACGCGTTACATCACTTAACCACTCGCTGATTTACACCCAACTAACTGGGTTATGTTCACACAGGCGTTACATCACTTAAACCCTCGCTTATTTACACCCAGCGAACTGGGTTATGTTCACACAGGCGTTACATCACTTAACCACTCGCTGGTTTACACCCAACTAACTGGGTTATGTTCACACAGGCGTTACATCACTTAACCACTCGCGGATTTACACCCAACTAACTGGGCTATGTTCACACAGGCGTTAAATCACTTAACCACTCGCGGATTTACACCCAGCTAACTGGGCTATGTTCACACAGGCGTTAAATCACTTAACCACTCGCTGATTTACAACCAACTAACTGGGCTATGTTCACACAGGCGTTACATCACTTAACCACTCGCTGATTTACACCCAGCTAACTGGGTTATGTTCACACAGGCGTTACATCACTTAACCACTCGCTGATTTACACCCAGCTAACTGGGATATGTTCACACAGGCGTTAAATCACTTAACCACTCGCTGATTTACAACCAACTAACTGGGTTATGTTCACACAGGCGTTACATCACTTAACCACTCGGTGGTTTACACCCAACTAACTGGGTTATGTTCACACAGGCGTTAACACAGTTAACAATTCGCTGATTTACGCACCTGAACTTGGAAAACGCAGAAGATAGTGCCAACAGCGTAACAGTCCCCAACAAACGTACATTTGAAACAAGTAAGTAACAAAAGGTTATCACTTTCAGCGAGGGTTTTTGTTTTATGTTATGTTAGGATTCTGTTAGTTAAATGAACCTTAGGACTAGGACTATTTCTATTTACAAATGTATAATAAAACTAGATCAACAGAGAACCCAGAAAGTTGTTTTGGAATTATTTAACTACATATATCGCTGCCGTCATCATGTAATAATGATTTCCAAGAGAGCAAAACATTTTAAAACAAAAGTAGTCTGTTCTTTCCTTTCGTTCCCGCCCCGTGAATATCCCATTCCCTTAAGGCAAGTGGCTTATCGACACCATTCAGTAGGATGTCGATGTAGGCGTCAGTGAGGTAGCCGTTTTCGTCGTAGGCGTCCTTAACATGGATGTTGTTAATATGTGATTCCACGACATGTTTGCTTTGATCCTTGACGTCAGTGATGTTGATGTTGTTAATATGTGAATCCATGACATGTCTGCTGTGATCCTTGACGTCAGTGAGGTTGATGTTGTCAGTGAGGCTCCTGTTGTAAGTACGGACAAAAATGACGTAGTTGTATGGATCACTGTTAATCCAGATGTTCGCGAACAAGTAATAGTTTCCTGCACTACCGTTAACATGCTCCAAGAACACATGTAGCTGTTCATACACAATGACATTTAGAATATGGTGAAATGTTTGATATGTTATATTTGGGAACTGTCTATAACACGTATTTCGAGTATCCTTCTGAAAAGTGTAAATTCGCATTGCCGAAAGCATGTAACCTTAGAACTATTTTTCTTATTGAAGACAACACAATATAAAACCGGGCTATAGATCGCCAGCAACAAAGGCCGGTCACCATACTAGGGACAACTATAAGGATAATCAGTTACATGACTAATACCCTTGAAAACAAATCGGTACGGTTTGGTGGGTATGTAGTATGAACTTTCATAGGAATTTACCAAAAGGAAACAGCTCATATTACGTATCTTGAGACATCACTAAATTCTATCTGCTCCCATTGCTTGGCTGGCACATGGCTAGTGTTGTTTATCAGGGTCGACGACCGACCGTCAGTAGCATACAGATCGTGTCGTGTTCAAACAAAGCTGACGCGAAGCCAGATCTTTCCGTCCTAAACAAGCGATGGATACTATCATGCGTGAGCTATCCACTACAAAAAGACGATAGTACCTCAGCTCCAAGTGTAAGTTTGCAGATTTATAAATCAACTCGGCATGAACGACTGATGGAATTATGCATATTGAGATTGCTGCTGTTTCCAATAAACTTCAATGTGTCGTAAAAGCTTCATATAAGATCAATGACGATATGAGTCATTTTATGATGACGCTATTTGCCACTGTGTAACAGACACAGGGGGCGGTAAATCGATGACCTGCAAGAATAGGGTGAACTCCTTTCGTTTATCAACATGGCAAGCATCTTAGGTGTTCCAACTCCTTCATCTTGGCATAAGATGACAATCTGTGCAGAAGCCACTTTCTGTATGTTTTCGGGTATCACATAAGCTTAAACCATAATAACTAGTCCCGTGATTGTGGAATATGGACTCGGAAGCTTAAGCGCCTTCGCCTCACGCCATCGTCTAAAATGGAATCTTTAAGGTGTGAGTGAGTATTGGTTTACGCCGCTTAACAATATTCCATGAAAATCACTGCGGGGGACACCAGAAATGGGCTTCATATATTGCATCTGTGTAGGGAATTGAACCCGGGTAATCAGCGTGACGAGGGGACGCTTCAACAGAAAGGCTTGTGATACCGAGCTCCACAGGTTGCTGGTTTTCCGGTGAGATGCGCGATACAAGTCACTGTGCGTGTCTGTACTTCCAGAAATACTTCCATAAAACGTGCTTGTCGTAAGAGGCGACTAACATGACTGGGTGGTCAGGTTCGCTGACTTGTCATCGTATCCCAAGTAACTAACAAACCAAATACTGCAGCTCACACAGCACTGAACAGAAACAATGAAAACAAAATGACATTCCCATGTATGTCCTACCTGTTGTAAGAAAATATGGTGTCATAATAGTGCATTTAATTATTTCACTGAAAAACTAATAACAATCCGCTCCTTTTAGGTAAAGGAAAAAAATTAGCAAATACATCTCTTTTGCAACACAGTGGAAACACCACGTCAGATTTCAGAGCTGGCGGTGAGACATAATGTTTCCTGTGAGATAGAAGTCACGCTGACCCCTTAATTCTGTGTGATGTTCACACGTACACGCGGTTATTGATTTATGGCTTTTTCTTCCTGGCCACGATTAAAGGAGCAAATAATAATCATTGCGGACCTAAGTTGGAAGGTAAATACTTCCTTGAAGTGACTTCCTTGAAGTTGAGGCTGACATTTAATGTATAGGCTGAACAGCCCGGAGGAGCATTATATTTGTGGAGAAAGCGCGTCACGAGAGGAAACCGACAAACACAGAGCGACGTGTTACCCGATGCAGAAGTGAAAACAGAAATATTTCTTTCCCACTAGAGATGATGAACCGATTGTGTTTCCGAAGCTTTAATGTGAAATAGTAGGAATTTATATTGCATGATGCGAGCCTTAGGCGAGCATAAAACATATTTAATATTTAGAGGTAAATGATCACTTCATCATGTAGTGTTATTCTTAAAATTACTCTAAAAAGAAGCTAATCGTACGTGAATATATGCAGATAATCGAGTATTCGCGTAAGAAAGCTTAACGGTACACAAAGGCGTGTGTTGAGTTTTGTGAAAGTAGTTCGTGTATTGACCTAATTTGCATATTTATCCGATCACATGACATCCATCCATCACATGATCAAGTTTCATCTCTTTGACTCGAGCTTTGATGTGTCTAGTTTCCGGCTGCCTTGAGCTCACCTTCCGAAATCCTTGGATAGTTATCATGATTATTACTCGTGACTTTGGGCTGGATGTACAGAATTTCAAGTAACACATCTCGTGGTTCCAATAATGCAAATATACCATAACATCCCCCCAGTTCAATAAACGGGGCAGTTTAAAGTAAAAAAAATAACTCTCACACACCCTCACCCGCCATCACCCTCCCACGATTTATACCTTTCGGTTGACTTCACTCAACAGGGTGACATCACTGCGAATGTCGAGTGTCGGGATCATCATGGATCTATGTCACCTCAGTCTGCATCTTCAGATTTAATCACCCATGAAGGGCCACCTCCTCGTGGTGGGTGCTGGGTAACGCTAAGCGCCCTTCAAACCCCGTTGTGGACCCGGGGGACATTAGGTCCACCAACCTGTTTGCCGTGGGTTGCGCCCTGTGTCGGTGGAGGACGGGATTCTGGTGGTTGAGGGCAAGGGCTCCAGGAACAGTGTTCCTTTGCCCAATACACCACTTCGACCCTTACTTCACCTAGACGGGTGGTAGAATGGGCCCGGTTCTACCAATCGGCTGGTCACGCCGAGCCCTGTGCATGGTTCATCTTTTTGCACAAACTTTATTATTTTGGTCTTGGCTATTTTGCATTATTATGTACAAATTATTAATAGATTAATATGCCTAGAGTCCTATGCCAGAAGGCGGTGGCTCATGGGCCAATCTGGCAATATAAACCGCTGAATTCTGTGTTTCTCCAGAATGATGTCATGGGCGAACCAGCCTGACATTTTTTCTTTCAGATTCTACAGCTATTTATGTTTTTATTTGCTGGAGTATAACATCCCTGTAGCCCTGGTGGAACAGCCTGGCTTCCGCTGTAACACCGTCCTTGTTGACACTCCATGGCGGGTGGGGAGCAGGGATGTTGAACACTTTTCCTACACCATGGCTTTTTCCATTCAATCTGGTTCATCAAAAACACAAACGTAGACATGTAGTATCTACATCTTCGGATGAAGGATCTCCTGATTCAGTTGACTCTTGGCCAAGATTCATTGTGCTTTCATCTATAGATGACAATCCTTTGAAACTGAACCCATTCGCTATTTCCAAGGGCATTCAAGGTGTCTGTGGGGAGGTGAAGGGCGTGACACGTCTCCGGAACGGATCATTGTTAGTGGAATGTCTGCGGAAGCTTAACAATCGGATAATCTGTTACTATTAAAACCAGTTCGTCAATACACCCGTTGTTGTCTCGGTACATAGAACTTTAAACTCTTGCCGAGGGTATAGTCAGAGACAGGGCTCATTGTCTTTCTGATATGAGTGAGGAGGACATTACAGCTGAGCTGAAAAATCAGGGGTGATCGCTGTAAAGCGATTTACCAAAAAGAGAGATGATGGCGGTATTACTAAACTTACTACTTATCTGTTTACATTTGCACTTTCGACTCTTCCGAAGTGTATAAAAGCCGGATACTTTAACATTGGGGTGGAGGTATATGTACCAACTCCACTCCGATGTTTTAAATATCAAAAGTTTGGTCATGGGTCCAAGTTCTGCCGGAACAACACGGTCTGTTCCGTTGTGGAGGCGCTCATGAGTCTTCTGAATGCACCAATAACATCAAATGTGCGAACTGCGACGGAGACCACCTGGCCTCATAAAATCCTTCCCATTATATGATCGTGAAACAAGAATTCAAAAATCAAACACACGAACAATATTTCCTATGTTGAAGCGAAAAAGCTTGTTCCTCTCTCAACTGCTTCAACTATATTGTGCTCAGATGCAGTGTCCTCTCGTACCACTGCCTCAGACCTTCCCTGACTTCAACAGCCTGTCAAACATCCCTATCTTGGGTTCATGAAAAATCATTATCGATGATCAGATCACTCCATCTCCGTCAAATATATCTTCTTCAGCTTCCCAGACAGAACGTGTAGCATCACAACTTTCAATGGATCATTCATCTGAACCAGTATCTGTGCCGGAATCAACACCTGCACAATCAAACATATCAAAATTGGAAGAAAGAGAAAAAGCAATCAAAAAATAAGACCAGAACTCTCCAGCATTTGGAGGTGCCTTCCTCACAGACACCTTCCGTAAAGGTTCAAAATCAGTTTGAACCTTTGGAGATAGAGTCGATTCTTCACTCCCTAGCCATGGGAGGAAACCCCACTCCAATGTACGACCTCTCATTGAGCCTCCATGAACTGCTCAAATAATATTGTTCAGTGGAATTGTAGAGAGGACTAAGGAACAATTATAATGATTTACAGTTACTGATTCAAGATTTCAAACCATCGGCATTTTGTTTACAGGAAACCTATCTTAAAAATACAGATCAATTTGATGTAAGACAATATAATTCATATAACTACTTTTCTCCTCCAGGGCCTAGAGCTACTGGGGGTTCTTCCGTTTTGGTTAGACGGGGTGTTATACATAGCCCTGTTCCCCTAACTACATGTCTTCCAGCTGTTGCTGTCAGACTGACTCTAAACATCGTTTTCACATTATGCTCACTGTATGTACCACCATCTTCTTCTCTTCAGCAGACTGATCTTCAGACTCTCTATGACCAGCTCCCAAGCCATGTGTCATCATGGGTGATTTAAACAGTCAAAATCCACTTTGGGGGTAGTTCTGATACAAACAGAAATGGGAACATATTGGAAGATTTTATTTCTAACAACGATCTGTGTATTTTCAATGATAATTCGAAAACATACTTTACATCCTGGTACAGGTACGTACTCTTGTCTAGATTTATCTCTTACTGATTCCGGTCTGCTTAATGAATTTGAATGGTCTGTCCACAGTGATTTGTGTGGCAGTGATCATTTCCCGACCATTCTTAAAACAATCACTCCTGCTGATGTTGCTCCATCATCAAGATGGAACTTCAACAAAACAAAGCTGGCCTTTGTTTGAATTACTCTGTATTGACAAACTAACTCCTGCTCGTTTTATTGATGCTCTTGATTCAGTACAATTATTCTCTGATGAACTACACAAAATAGCCGATGAGTGTATTCCCTAGGTCCTCTACAAATCCACATATACGTAAACCATGGTTTAATAATGACTGCAAACAAGCTAGAAAGGCACGGAAAAAGCTGAACACTATTTCCGTCGCCACCCAATGGTGCATAATTTAGATAAATTTAAAATTTTAAACGCTAAAGCACGTCGAACATTTAAAGCAAAATAAGCGCCAATCTTGGCAAAATTATGTTTTCGAAAATAAATTCACGGACGCCGGTGTCCAAGGTATGGAACATGATCCAGAGAATTAAAGGTAAGAATTACCAAATCAAGCATTAATCATCTCAAAACTGGGGACCAATTGTTAACAGATACATCTGATATCGCAAATAAACTGGGTGAAACACTTGCAAAGCATTCTTCCTCGTCAAACTATGCTCTAAATTTCAAAATACAAACAATTGCAAGAAAAGAAACAAATCAATTTTCATTCAGATAATGGGAAGACTATAATGAAATCTTTTCTATCCACGAGCTTCATACGGCTCTTGACCAAGCCCACAATACTGCAACAGGAGCTGATAACATTCATTATCAACTCCTGAAACACTACCACCTGAATCCTGTTTAGAAACACTATTAAATATTTTTGATGACATTTGGACATCTCGTCAATTTCCTTCATCTTGGCGTGATGCCATTGTTGTACCATACCTAAACCTGGACGTGATCATACAGATCCCTCAAATTATAGGCCCATTTCCTGACTACTAGTTGCGTTTGCAAAACCATGGAGCGCATGGTCAATAACAGATTAACTTGGTACTTAGAGTCCAATAATTTAATCACAAATATCCAATGTGGTTTTCGTAAAATCGCAGTACCATTGACCATTTAGTGCGATTGGAGTCATTCGTTAAGAATGCCATTCTTAACAAGCAGCATGCAGTGTCAATATTTTCGATTTAGAGAAAGCCTATGACACGACATGGAAGCATGGCATTTTACAAGATTTACATGATTTTTGGTTTACGAGGTCGTTTGCCTCAGTTTATATCCGAATTTTTAACTGATAGGCAATTTCAAGTCCGCGTGGGTTCTACCCTGTCTGACCATTATAACCAGGATCAGGGTGTCCCACAAGGTAGTATTTTGTCTGTCACATTGTTTAGTGTTAAGATCAACAGTTTATCCAAGGTCTTAAGTGATTTCAATCGATGGGTCACTTTTGTGGATGATTTTAATATTTCTTGTCGCGGTAAAAGTATGCATACTATTGAACGGCAACTGCAGTTGTGTTTAAACAAAATAGATAAATGGTGTCTTGAAAACGGTTTTAAATTTTCTAAATCCAAAACCAATTGTATCCATTTTTTGTAGAAAATATAAACCGCATAAAGACCCTGAACTGTCTCTAAATGGCTCTCCCATCAAAGTCGTTAAGGAAGCCAAGTTCTTGGGTTTAACTTTTTGACTCGCATCTAACTTTTCTTCCCCATATCAAGTCCCTAAAACTAAATGCTTGAAGGCACTTGACTTGTTGAAAGTCGTTTCCAATTCTAAGTGGGGAGGGATCAAGCTACCCTCCTACAATTATATCGATCATTGGTACGTTCCAAAATTGATTATGGCTCCATCGTGTATGGTGGAGCCTGCAACAGTAATCTAAAACTTTTAGATTCTGTCCACCACCAAGGTCTAAGACTATGTCTTGGTTCCTTTAGAACTTCACCTGTTGACAGCCTCTACGTCGAGGCTGATGAGCCATCTCTTACACAACGCCGTATAAAATTAACTTTACAGTATATTACAAAACTTTATTCCAATGGAGTCAAACCCTGCATATAACTGTGTCTTTAATCCCCGATATGAAGATCTGTATAACAAGAAGCCTTCTCTTGTTCCGCCTCTTGGTATAAGAGTGAAACCTTTCCTTTCTGCTGCTGGCATTGAGCTAGAACATATAGCTCCTTCCCGTCTTCTTTCTTCTCCTCCTTGGCAATTGGTTAGGCCACAAGTCGACCTAACACTCACTCAATTTAAAAAATCAGAAACTAATGACTTGCAATATAAACAAGAATATAATCAATTAAAAGTAAATATAATACGTATAAATCCTTATTTACAGATGGGTCCAAGGATGGTGGCGCGGTGGCATGTGCCACTGTCATTGGATCAGAACAATCTCCTCTCGTTTACCAGATAACAGCTCTATTTTTACAGCAGAAGCAAACGCCATATTAACAGCCTTAAAATATATTAAAAAACACCCTAAATATCAACAATATATCATCTTTTCTGACTCACTTTCTTGCCTTCAGGCTATTAAAAATATTTCTTGTAAACATCCACTTTTATTAGAAATTATTGAATTGTATAATGAGCTTGCAACTGGCCAATGCGACATCGTCTTTTGTTGGTTACCCAGCCATGTTGGCATTTCTGGGAATACAATGGCCGATCTTGCTGCTAAGGCAGCACTCAACAAATCTGTGACACCACTTCTTATCCCTTACTCTGATTACAAAGCTAGCATTAGAGCATACATCCGCGATCTAATGCAGAAGAAGTGGACACCCAAGTAGGTATTAATAAATTACATGCAATAAAACCCTACATTGGTTACACCTACTTGGGTTGTCAGTCCAGGTTTGAAGAGGTCATTATGCGGCGATGTCGCATTGGCCATACTAGATATACCCATGAATATTTGCTTAAAGGCGAAGATCCTCCGTTTTGCATCCCTTGTGATGAAAGAATCAGTCAAGCATGTCTTGCTTGACTGCATTGAATATTCCATCACAAGGGATGTCTATTTCAAATCAAAACTCTGAAGGATCTTTTTAATAATGTCAGTTCCCATTTAATTATTGCATTTTTAAAAATTAGATTTGTTGAGTGATTTGTAAATATATATATATTTTAGTATTGGTAGTTTAGATTAGCAACTGCGATTGTTAGTGGCTGTATCCTCAAAGGGGTTGAAGAATTGTAAAAGTATTGTCCTCCTGAGAGGGAGGGTAGAAGTCCCAAAACATTTAGTCAATCTAAGTGTACCTGCTTTTAATCGTAGAATAAGTGTGTTTTTAATTTATGGCTAGATTTCTCTTCTGTCGCCAATGGCTGAAGGGATGGTGTAAATCCACCTAGGGTCCATGCAGGTAGCAAAGGCACTGTAAGTCCCCATGGTCCCTAGTATGGTGATCTACCTTCAGTTGTTGGCGATCTATAGCCCATTTTTACATTGTATTGTCTTCTTTAATTGGAATGTTTTAGCTTTGTTCGCTAGTTTTATATTGATAGCTGTGATTATCTAGTATTTTTACTGTCCTTCGTTGACAGGGTTTTATATATTATATGTCTGTATTACAAATTTAGAACTAGTTTTAGTCACGATATGGCTGAGATATTGCCGATGTGACTTTAAATCTTAACTCACTCACTCACTCACTCTTCAGATTTAATCAATATCATTGTTTGCAAAAATATGTTTCATTCATTGAAATCAGGAATCAGATTAGGTGTGGAAAGTATGCAAACGGAAGAAACTGGGGTTCTCGTCCTTACAGTATGGCGTAACTTGTTCCCAATCAGTTGGTCCCTCTTTGAATACAAGCGATATTCATTATGAATTTCTATTTGCGTGACACACTATGTATATACGGAATGTCTGAATATTTCTGCATTTAATTTGGAAACTAAGGTTTGATTATTTGGGTATACTTTCATTCATAAACCTCTACCTCCAGTTATGTACAACAACGTTGACGGATGTTATCATCCAGATGTGGCCGACTTTTACATAATGACGTGTGAAGGAACAAAAATAGCTGTGAGCCTGATAAACATAAAGCATTGGAAACCAGTAATGACCCGAAAAGGGACCTGCCGTACAGGTATCACAGTCTGTTTTCTAGGGTTTAGTAGTAAATGTGAAAAAGAAACGTATTAACGCATATAATTAAGAATTATGATTACCAGTTAAATCAGCTTTGAAAATACTAGGTGCTAGTTCTTTCCATTGCAAAAGTGACAGATATGCATATGTGCGTGTAACCTTATCCATTTATGCTGCTACAAAACAGCAGTTATTACACTCTCCTCTAACCAAGTGAGTGAGTGAGTGAGGTAATGTTGACGCCACATCGCCAACATTAAAGCCATATCGTGACGAGAACAATTTAATTTATGTCAACATTAAAATCAATAAATTGAGAAAATAAAAACATATGTGATCGAAGGACAGTAAATACTAAAGTATCACAGCTCCTAATCTAAAACTAGTACGCTATCATATAAAAAACACATCACTATAGACAACAATACAATATAAAAACGGGCATTAGATCACCAGCAACTGAAGGCTGATCACCATACTAGGGACCAAGGGGACTTACAGTACTTTGGCTACCTGCATGGTCCCTAGCTGAATTTATATCAACCCTTCAGCACCTGACGATTTTGGTCACATTTAGCGAAACTTAAAATGACAAAAATGCTTCATTTAAAAATATTGGTAAATTTAAATTGCCTTTGAATGTTTCGGGACATACTTGTGATTATCTGTATGTAACCTTATTCATTAATGATACTACAGAACATCAGTTATTACACTCTGCTCTAATCAAGACGTACATGATGTATTCACTCTCCTAGTCTGACGATTGTAAATTACGGTCGATCCACTTCCGCTCTTCATACCAAAGAGAGAAACTCATGACGTATTTAAAGGACGACGGAAAGGTAATGGTGAGTTTGTGTCAAATTCAGGAACGCTAGCCTGACCCACAAGGGTGGAAAAGAAATTATTAACATGACTGAAGTTATAAATTCTTCCTTCGAAAACTGACAGTTTTCATCATTCTAAATAAGTATGATGTTTTCTTGATCTCAACTTGAAACATTTACTGTTGACACAACTCTATAAAGGATAGGATAACCAATCATGAAAAGTAGAACGTTTTGCTGGCAAGATGTCAATGGTTTATTCTCTCTATCATAACAACTAAACTAAATGTGTTAATACTACAATATGAATCTGTAGAAATAGTTTGATAATGTAGGTGCAAGCTAATAATATGTGTTTCGCGGAAAGAATCAACGGCTGTTGTATCAACTTCGTAGAAATAAAGCGCCAGGTCAGTCAGTGCTGATGGGGTTCTATGCACTCTCTACTTTCACTTTACACTTATTTGCTCTTATGTTGTTTGGGCAAGTACTGATCCAAACCTCGGAATCACTGTGTTTGGAATACCATGGAATTCCGTCATGGAATGGTAGAAATGAACAACCTTGGTTTCCAGTTTGACGTTGAGATGAATGCAGATTCACCCCAAGTTGCGAAACGGAACTAACGCAGCTCTACAGGGTGAACACATTTACTTCCTTATAAACTACTTACAAAATCTGAAAATCGGACTGCAAATATATTCTTTGTGGCGTTTTTGTATGTGGTTTTCATTAACCAGGAAGAGCAATTAGCTGGAAACGTCTACACCATTCCTTTGATAAGGTCTTCGCCCGGATTGTAGTAATAATCCATAAATTATTGATTTCTCCACTGGCTGTTTTTATGTTTATGTTTTCAAGTGTGTTCATGTTTTTTTGTAAAGACGCCATAACGTTAAGTGTGTATGTCCCGGAGGTAATAAGTGACATCTTCCGCGAGGGAAGGATAGTTCTGAGAGGTAATAATAAGACACATTATCGACGGTGTTTGGAGAGTTACCAGCAGCAGCCTTGACGATTGCATTCAGTGACAGGCAATGGTGTTTCTACAGTCAGTGAACATTTTGGAAATATGTGTCGTTTTACTTCATATTCTGTGTCCATTTGTGTACAACATGGACACTTGCACCAATGTGACATTCCACTGGAGGCCTGAGATGGATGATCTGGTGTTTACCGGGAGCCTGATAGAAGAGATGAACCAGGTGGACATGAGGGCTGAATGCTTCTCTCGGTGTCAGTGGCGGGTTCTGTGTAACCTGGTCTTGTACAACCCTCTCACCAAAACGTGTAGACTGCACTCCGAAGCTTTTGACCCCACCAGTGATGGTATATTCGAGAGTGGGTGGCAGTATTATGGGGGTGAGTTTCTATTTCACGAGAAGTAGTTATAGTAAATTATCGAGTCTTGACCAGACAATCCAGTGATAAACAGCATGATCATTGGTCTGCCCAATTGGGGACCGATGACATGTGTCAACCAAGTCAGCGAGCCTGACCACCCGATCCCGTTAGTCGCCTCTTACGACAAGCATAGTCGCCTTTTGTGGCAAGCATGGGTAGCTGAAGACCTAACCTTGTGGCAGAGTGAACCACTGTCGTCGGCAACAAAACAGGCGCCACTGCTCCATATGTATATGAATTACCATTATATTTTATTCTCATACATAAGTGACACCGTCTTTGCAGTACAAGGAAGTATGCGGTGATCTACATTTAGAGTGCAAGATATATTTGTGTTGGCATCGGCTTTGACTTTTGTCGAACATATGTTGCATTGTGTGTATGTTGAGATTTTGTAGATTTAACAACATGTTTTCTTCCTGATTCAATCAACGTGTAGACCAACTCATATTCTTGTGACCGCCTCCGTAATGTAGTGGTTACAGCGTCCGCCAGGACAGCGGAAGGTCGCGGGTTCGATCCCCGACCGCGTCATACCAAAAGACGTTACAATATGGTACTTGTTGGTCCCAGCCTGGCGCTAGGCATTAATGGGTACAACAAGGACTGGTCGGCTCGGAGTCAGTATAATGTGTCTAAGTGGGGTATTCATGCGTTACTGCGGCATGGTATCTCAGTGGGCTAGCACTATAAAACCAGCTTAAGTCTGGGCTAGTACAAGCAGCCGCACATACACATACACACGCATGCACGTCGTCATATGAGCGAAATATTCTTAAGCACGACGTTAAACCCAATTTCACCTCACCTCACCTCACCTCACCTCACGTCATATTCTTGTTTCCTCACAGACTGCCATATTATGGCGTGTTGCGTCAGGCCACAGGCTCTTACATTGTAAATATCATTATTACCAGACGTCCAGGTACCAAGGCCATTCCTACTCTTCAGTCATACACGCCAGCCCACTCTGCACTTGTGATATGTAGAAAGAAATGTACATAGTGCAGTGTCACTCTTCCATTATATCCGTTTCAGCAGCACTGGTTTCATTGGTTCAAAGATTTCAATTTCACCTCACCTCACCTCCACCTCACCTCACGTCATATTCTTGTTTCCTCACAGACTGCCATATTATGGCGTGTTGCGTCAGGCCACAGGCTCTTACATTGTAAATATCATTATTACCAGACGTCCAGGTACCAAGGCCATTCCTACTCTTCAGTCATACACGCCAGCCCACTCTGCACTTGTGATATGTAGAAAGAAATGTACATAGTGCAGTGTCACTCTTCCATTATATCCGTTTCAGCAGCACTGGTTTCATTGGTTCAAAGAAACTGATACTGTGTGGAAATGCATTTTCGAAATAGCCAAAACAAAATATGAATAAACGCAAACAAGAGATCAAATGAGTAATGGGCGAATATACAAAATGGCTGCCTTGGCAGCCATATTGAAGCAGTATTCGATCAACTCAGTGTACAGTAATTACTTTGAACAAACTTGTAACTCTCAATCTACACTGGTCCCTGGTATGGTGATCTACCTTCAGTTGTTGGCGATATACAGCCCCATTTTTATGCTGTACTGTCCTAATCTAAAATCCAATTTTAGAAAGAGATGCTAGTTTTATTTCTTGATACTGTGATATATTGTAGTCGGTTTTACTGTCCTTCGATGACAGGTTTTTATAATTTACATGTACTGATGGTGAATTCTAAACTTGTTTTAGTCACGATATGGCTGAAATATTGACGATGTGACTTTAAAGTTTAACTTAGACACTCACTCAATCTACACAGGCTGTGTGGTTTCTGCTGGTGGGTACCAAAGCATGCCCTATGCAAACTATTTATTTTAAAATATATCTTGCCGGCGCAGCAAATCCACTACTGTAGGAAATATATCTGATGTGTGTCTAGTCCGTCATTCCGACATCTCAGATGTGTGTGTCAGCTAATGTCCTGGGTGCCGTTCCACTAACCGATCTTAGCCCTATGCCAATCGTAAACACCTAAAATCCCAATCTTAGCGTGACGTTACGATCGGCATACCGTTCCACTAACCAATCTTACCCAAGTCAATCGTAAAGTTAAGATTCATGACCAACGTAGGATAGCTAAAAACAATCGTAGAGAAACCAAAATGGTGGCTTACCTATTCTATATGAAACATAAGAGCGAGCATTTCACCGTGAGCGTCCCCTAAAATGCCCCATGAAATGAATTTGTAGATTTCTGTGATGTAAACAAACACTGCACTGAAGCCTTACAAATGTCAGGCCAGTCTGACCACTGTCGTCATGGGAACACAACCGAACGAGTCGGTGTAACACATTTGTACAACAATATTGCAGCGTCATGGTTAAGAATAGGGACAGCCGTGAAGTGATCAATGTTCTGAAGCAAAAAGATACAAATATGTTTGATTTCACTGCGCATATTTGATGGGGGATTCTAAAGGCAGGCCGCGTGTTATTCAAGACCACTGACAGATTCTACATACGTTATAGCCTCCTCACGGCTTGTTTATTCTGATTGACAAGGTTCAGGCACATATTAAAAGCTCTGACACAATTGACATTTTTAAAGTTCAGACTTAAAACCTGTTCTCAGTATATTACTTATAATCTCGGCTGTAAACACTCTCGTGTAAATTATCTGTACATAGCGCTTTGAGCATGCCCCAGGATGTGGAATAGGCGCACTATAAATATGCATTTATTATTATTATATTACGCCTGATACCCGGCATTCACACGCACTTGCACCTGAAACCAAGGTGCTCACTACCCTAATATTTTGCTCTAGGTTTTTTCTCCACGTTTACACTTGGTTGGAAAAATACCCATGAAGGCCCGGATTAGAATATTGAACGTAAGAGGCCACTAACGGGATCGGGTGGTCAGGCTTGCTGACTTGGTTGACACATGTCATCGGTTCCCAAATGCGCAGATCGATACTCATGCTGTTGATCACTGTATTGTCTGGTCCAGACTCGATTATTTATAGCTAAGATACATAGCTAGATTATTTACAGACCGCCGCCATATAGCTGGACTATTGCTGAGTGCGGCGTAAATCTAAACTCACTCACTCACTCAGTTGGTTCGTAAACTACTTCCATCACTTGCTAGTCTATGCACAGGGAGATAACTCGTGCCTCGCATTCCTCTATCTCTCGCACGAAAGAGTCTCGATCTAAGCTTGGATCGGATCGTAAGATCGGGACCGGCTACGATTGGCCTAAGATCGGGTAGTGGAACGGGTGTAACTTTTAGCTAAGACGATTGTAAAATTGGCGCAACTTGCTAAGATTAATCTTAGATAAGATTGGTTAGTGGAACGGCACCCTGCATTGTAACCTTACTATATTCAAGTTCTGGTTTAGATCAAGGCGTTTTACTCTGTCAATCGTTAATAATTATTAGTAGAAAATGTCAAACACAGGTAACAGCGAAT
The DNA here is from genome assembly GCF_003918875.1 of Haliotis rubra. NCBI lineage: Eukaryota > Metazoa > Mollusca > Gastropoda > Lepetellida > Haliotidae > Haliotis > Haliotis rubra. The sequence continues at coordinate 58,695 of NW_025765919.1, forward strand.
TACTACATGAAACAGCATCAGTGTGGCATGGTGTCTAGTTGTAAGTATAAAACCTACACATTGAGTCAACAAACGCAGGGAAATAGTCCGGGACATCACATTCAACCATCAGTTCCTTGAGTTCAATTAACAGTGGACACTTGGGTGAAAAGTAGTCGATATTATGGAAGGCAATTGTGACGAAACTAGCAGCAATTGACTTTGTTGAGAGTTATAGATTTAACTTGAGATGAAGTTTATTCAACCACGGACACCCCTGTTACCACAATTATCATGTTGTGATAGATTCTGGCTTTGTGTGCTGACGAGTTGGCTCCTCAGCCTGACAGTGTGGGTTAAAATTCCGGATAGGACACAATCTAACAACCACTATATAGTGTACCTTGCTGAAAAGGTGTTATCTCAAATATATCAGTTGTTGCTTTTTATACTTTTAACAGCAACGTTTACATTGGTGTAGAGAACACAAATTAGTTCTGAAAATGTCAACTGTGGATACAGAGTACATACATCAGTGATTACTTACACACGATGCTCTGCTCTTCGTTTACAGTTGCATGCGATAACTACAGATTGGCAAACAGTCAGGAGAACGTGGATGTCATTGCCACTGACATAGAGGACATCTGCAACACCAGCTACTTTACTGTCGACAGCAACATCTCTTCCTGTTTGAGAGGAGCATCGTGGAAAACGGTGAAAATAAAGTGCGTTCCTTGTTACAATGGCACCACCCAGCAGCCAATGGTAAGATATGCCATCATTATACATAAATACTATTTTCAGTGAAGTAAAATTCTGTGACCTCTTGTCAACGGAGCCAAAACATGGAAGAAGTTACAAACATTTAGCATTATATTTAATGCTCATAACCTGATTAAAAGTTATAATGAAAGTGACAAAAAGCCTCACCGAGACAAAAGAATGTGTGGGAACTGTGTAATTGTCTAACTTTGGTTAATCGGTCCTTACATGTAAATATGAGCTACATAAAGCAGGCGACAGCTCACAAGTCTACCTAGGGGAGAGGTATTTTTGACTTGTTAGAATTAATTGAGCAGGTATTGTACAACATGTATTCAATAGTTCAAGAAATGTCAACAGTGTATATCCTGCCTACATGTTCATAAGAACCCAATAATTGCAGTGCAATGTTAATCACGTTATACTTACAATGGCGGTGTAGACTGTAAAGCAGTGGAAACTGACAATAACGCCAGGTTAAGAAGTGTAAATTACGTCTGAAGGCTATATGCTGAATTAGTATTCCTGTTCGTGAAGCTCCCAGATTAGCATTGGCAATATAAAAACATCTCCTGCATCTTAACGGAAACAACGCAAGACAATGAGTTCATTTTTGCAAGAGACACAGAAATTGACACTGCTGTTGTTACAAGGACATAGCGTAGAGTCTCATTATAACGTTCCACTTGTTAGTTAGGTTTACAGTGATTACAAACTCGCATGGTTGATTAAAATCAAACTTAGTCTCAATTTTGTAAAGCCAAGCACGTAGTGTCTGCTTTTCGATCAATGTTCGCACAATAAGCCAATCCAAACTGCATTCTATACGTGCGTAAAAGTGTTTTAGTGTGGATCCAAGACACAATAGGCTAACGTTAGCAAGGGTCGTAAAGGAAGCAACTGTTCGTAGTGCAACATCGTGTACTGACTCTGGGGGACGAGTACGATGATACAAAACAGAATGTTGTCAAGTAATCCCATTACAAAAATAAATAGCAGAAATCTTGTAGTCATATATTTTATAGAAGAAATAAATTGATCATTGAGATTATCACATTATGGCCGACCTTGTGAATGACATGTGCCTAAATAGCTGGTGATCCTAATTTGAAGACAGTGTTGCCACATGCAATGTTATGTCAGATTTGGTTTTGCACAGAAATCATTGAACTAAGCATAACATTTCATCATACCCTTACTAACAAACCATTTGGTAATTTTCACCAACATTTCCTAGCGTGTTTTTGATGACGTCACGATTATTACATTAACCATTCAGTAATAATTTCAGGATCCATCAACATCTGTAACAGAAGATCTGGAGTTTGATCTCACTGCTGGAATGACGCTGAAGCTCAAAGAATGTCTGGATCCCGAACACATTTGTAAGTCAGTGAGAATCAACTGCTTGACGAAACATCAGCCATCATTGAGCTGTTCGTGGCAGGAAGTGTATTGTGTAAACAATACAACGAAGTGGGAGGGGATATATTTTAGCTCCGTCCGTCCGAGATGATGGGGACAGATTTTCTCAAAACACCTTATAGATAAGGAAATGAAATTTGGTAGTTGTTTTCAGGACACAACTGCCTTGATCGAGTTCGAACACGGAAACCGTGCTAAAATTTGTTACAGAGATATGACCCTTGTGATGCGTTTCTTAACTTTTTGCACGGTATCCCCAAGGAACATATTTTGTCAGTAACCGTTATAGATTGGGAAATCAAATGTATTTGTGTCGTAGAACAGAGCACACATCCTTACACTGCACCCACCATCGACCGCCTCTCCCCAGACATGTAACTGAATACTTTTACACTGCAGTAACCACGTATGGCTTGATGCATCCCAATCAGGATGTGGTCTACCTGTTGTCACTGAGATGGGATTGGCCCACAGTTGGGGAATTTAAGATTATCTTCAACAGACGTCAAGCAAACATTTGGGGTGATGAGTTTCGGACCGACTTCACAGCAGACAACTCCGACAACTACGTGGTAAGACATAATCATAACAGAGACGTCTTTCCTGGTAGGTTGGTTGTCTCGAGTTACTCAGTACAAGAGGGTTTGACTGGGTTGATTGTTGATCTACACATGTCTCTCCTGGTAGGTTGATTGTCCTTAGTCATAAGAGGGTTTGACTGGGTTGATTGTTGATCTACACGTGTCTCTCCTGGTAGGTTGATTGTCCTTCGTCACTTCAAGAGAGTTTGACTGGGTTGAGTGTTCATCTACACATGTTTCTCCTGGTGGGTTGATTGTCCTTAGTCAATAAGAGGGTTTGACTGGGTTGAGTGTTCATCCACACATGTTTCTCCTGGTAGGCTCATTGTCCTTAGGGCCTTAGTATGGTGATCTACCTTCAGTTGTTGGCGATCTATAGCCCATTTTACATTGTATTGTCTTCTTTAATTGGAATATTTTAGCTTTGATATCTGTGATTATCTAGTACTGTTACTGTCCTTCGTCGGCAGGTTTTATAATCTCTATATATATTCTATTTCAATGTCAAGCTGTTCTCGTCACGATATGGCTGAAATATTGCCGATGTGACGTTAAATAATAACTCACTCACTCACTCACTCACTCACTCATTGTCCTTAGTCACTAAGAGGGTTTGACTGGGTTGATTGTTGATCTACACATGTCTCTCCTGGTAGGTTCATTGTCCGTAGTCAATAAGAGGGTTTGACTGGCTTGAGTGTTAATCTACACATGGCTCTCCTGGTAGGTTGAGTTTTTTTCTGAGTAGAGTGAGTTAGTGAGTTAATATTTAACGTCACATCGGCAATATCTCAGCCATATCGTGACGAAAACAATTTATACAATAAATAGTGAAAATACTTTGAAGAATAAAACCTGTCAACAATGGACAGTAAAAACGCTAGAGAATCACAGCTATGAATATAAAACTAGAGAGCAAATCTAAAACTTTCAAATTAAAGAAGACAATACAGTATAAAAAACGGGCGATAGATCACCAACAACTGAAGGTAGATCACCATACTAGGAACCATGAGGAATTACATTACTTTTGCTAGCTGCATGGAAACTAGCTGGATTTACACCATCCCTTCAGCCGCTGGCGATTGTAGGAACATTTAGCAGGCAGTTAAAATAACAAAGATTCTACGTTTAAAATATGGTCAATTTACATTTTACTTTGAAAGTTTTGGACTTACGTACCCTCCTCAGAAGGACAATAATTTTTACAGTACTTTAACCCCTTTGAGGGTACAGCCACGAACAATCTAAGGTTCTAATCTAAATTAGCAATCTTTAAAATATATCTATTTACAAAACACGTCAATCAGAATTCATCAAATAAATCTATTTCTTTTAAGAAACCAATAATTAAAAACAATTAACAGTGGTAAAAAGAACCTTCATTGTTTTACATTGACATATGTATCCCCTTATGATGTCACCGAGTAGAAGTGGGTGTGACTGAGCTGAGTGTTGATCTGGATATGTGTCTCCTGGTAGGTTGGTTGTCCTGAGTCATCGAGTAGAAGAGGGTGTGACTGAGTTGAGTGTTGATCTAGACACATGTCTCTCCTAGTAGGTTGATTGTCCTGAGTCACCGAGTAGAAGTGGGTGTGACTGAGTTGAGTGTTGATCTACACATGTCTCTCCTAGTAGGTTGGTTGTCCTGATTCACCGAGTAGAAGTGGGTGTGACTGGGTTGAGTGTTGATTTACACATGTCTCTCCTAGTAGGTTGGTTGTCTTGAGTCACCGAGTAGAAGTGGGTGTGACTGAGTTGAGTGTTGATTTACACATGTCTCTCCTGGTAGGTTGGTTGTCCTGAGTCACCGAGTAGAAGTGGGTGTGACTCAGTTGAGTGTTGATCTACACATGTCTCTCCCCGTAGGTTGGTTGTCCTGAGTCACCGAGTAGAGGTTGGTGTGACTGAGTTGAGTGTTGATCTACACATGTCTCTCCTGGTAGGTTGGTTGTCCTGATTCACACCGAGTAGAAGTGGGTGTGACAGAGTTGAGTGTTGATTTACAAAATGTCTCTCCTGGTAGGTTGGTTGTCCTGAGTCACCGAGTAGAAGTGGGTGTGACTCAGTTGAGTGTTGATCTACACATGTCTCTCCTAGTAGGTTGGTTGTCCTGAGTCACCGAGTAGAAGTGGGTGTGACTCAGTTGAGTGTTGATTTACACATGTCTCTCCTGGTAGGTTGGTTGTACTGAGTCACCGAGTAGAAGTGGGTGTGACTCAGTTGAGTGTTGATTTACAAAATGTCTCTCCTGGTAGGTTGGTTGTCCTGGAGTCACCGAGTAGGAGTGGGTGTGACTGAGTTGAGTGTTGATTTACACATGTCTCTCCTAGTAGGTTGGTTGTCTTGAGTCACCGAGTAGAAGTGGGTGTGACTCAGTTGAGTGTTGATTTACACATGTCTCTCCTAGTAGGTTGGTTGTCCTGAGTCACCGAGTAGAAGTGGGTGTGACTCAGTTGAGTGTTGATTTACACATGTCTCTCCTGGTAGGTTGGTTGTCTTGAGTCACCGAGTAGAAGTGGGTGTGACTCAGTTGAGTGTTGATTTACACATGTCTCTCCTGGTAGGTTGGTTGTCCTGAGTCACCGAATAGAGGTGGGTGTGACTGAGTTGAGTGTTGATTTACACATGTCTCTCCCCGTAGGTTGGTTGTCCTGAGTCACCAAGTAGAGGTTGGTGTGACTGAGCGGAGTGTTGATCTAGGCATGTTACTGCATGCAGTGTTGAATGACATACGTCTTTCTAGGTGAAGTTTTTGTTTGTGTGCTGGATACTGATATATACTATGTTAACGTGCGAGTTAAGTCATTAGATCAACCCGTGATTTCCATACTTTTATTTTGTTAATATGGTACTATATATTTCAGACTTACGTTGATGGAACTCTGTGGATGACGAACCCAATCAGCTTCCCCCTGAGTGGTATCCGACATATAGAGTTTGATGGACTTACTGCCCTACATGAATTCACAATCGGGAAGGGAATGTGTTGAGGAAAGTGAAACACGCCAATTCAGCTATATATCTAATCTGAGATTTTTCGTTGTGGTCGTTTGTTTACCCTCGTCAATGTTAAGATGAGATTGCAACATTTCTCATGCTCACGCCAGATGGTTCTGACAATGATAGAATTGACATCATGTTCACCCATCCACGCAATGTGATGGTCACTTTTGGAACTGCTTGAAGCGTGTTTCGACGTTGTTGACGTTGGCAAGGTAGCGTACCGTGATGCGTGCTGTATGTGAACGAGCGTTGTCATGTTGGAACAACTTTCTCTGTCGGTTCATAATCGGAAGCATATGACCTGCAAGGGTTTCGCTGATGTACCATTTTGTTGTGAAATTCCCCTGAACCACCACTAAATCAGATCTTTGTGTGTTTGATATTTCACTCAACACCATGACACTGTCTCCACCGAATCTGTCGACCTGTCAAAGGCAATTAGGGGCAATTGATTTCTCCGACGGTAAACACGCTGTCTCCCATGCCGTTGGTGAAGAGAAAGCGTGATTCATCACTGATCCAGTTTCTAAGGTTCTAGTTCCAGACCTTACGACAGGACCGCTAGCGATTATGCCGATTGAAGTCTCTAAAAACAGTGGCGACAACTGGCCTTCTTGGTTGAATCACCACTTGATTTGCACAGACGTCGTGGACAATTCTGACCCATCATTTTTTTTCAGTGGATGTCGACAGGAAAAGGTCGCGGCATTTAACAAACCAGTGGCTTGATTTAACACATAATGCTTTCGCCCACTTACAGTCGATCTGAATGGTTCTCTCCAATACGATTTTAGAGTGACATTTAGAATATCGATCCTGAAAGAGATACTATGCGATATCCAGAGGGATTTACAACATATCGGTACACATGCACTAATTATTAAGACATATCTAGGTATCATAACACATTGTTTCTGGTGGTAAGACATTTTTCATTATTAAAGTCATCCTCTGCAGATATATTACTCATTGGTGAGTTTCTGAAGGTCTCTTCACAATCTGGCTGACATAACGCCGACGTGACGTATATTACATCACGTATAGGTGTTTGCCCTTGCTGTCTGTCGGGTAACATAGAATAGTACAGCCATGTGACGCTCGACTCCCCACAATACGACGGTATCGGTAGAATCACATTTGGTATCGATCTTCAGCAAACCATGCCTGTCGTAAGAGTGAGTGGGTGAGTTAAAGTGCATCAGTACTATTCCAGCCAAATAGCGACGAGACCAGACAACTACATCATAATTTCAAATCTTGAAATACATATGTCTTCATTACAGTGTTATTTGCAAATAGAAATTAAATAACACCACATGTAAAAACTGACAATTGGTCGCACATACATAATTGCAATTGATGATAGCGACCAATTTCTCTCCAGTTGTTCAAAATGACATGCCCACTCACGCGAGGAAAACAGATCCTTCAGATGTATTGCTCCATAATGTGAGTCCATTGCATTTGGAAAATCCACAGTCAAGCAGAAACCGCCAGCCATGTATACACTGCATACAAGGTCTTCTAAACTTTAATAAATGTTCACTTTCTTCAAACTTGTTAACCTCCATCTTCCATCAATTGTATGGAAACATTTTACTCGTTACAAAATAAGGCAGTCTTACATCCACAGAGTCTACATACTGACCCCCTGTGCTATGTGATATGCAAGGATTTATTCAGGGTCAACTAAATATGATTGCTTTGATTCTCCATGATAAAACTGAAGTTTCTTGAAAATATTTTTACTGCTCATGAAATCTGTCATCCCTGTGGCCTTGACAACATACAGTACGGATAGTTACCAAAATGTTTAGATCCATATTTTTGTTTGTTGAGTTAAGTTCAGTTTTACGTCGCAACGGCGTTATTCCAGCCATATAGCGACGAGACCAAAACCACATGGCGTCGTGTGTCTTTACAGAAACATCAAGCCGACTTGTAGACTGCCAACATAAATAATATGAGCTATCAATACCGCCCGAATGCGTCCGTTGTTCATTGTGAGAACAAGACTTGACAATGAAACTAAAAAATAGCTAATGCATCGGTTGTGTTAATTAACTCACTTACAAAACCTGTAACATAGGTGACGCATAACATTGACGCCGTTACCCGGAACACATTGTCTTGATGGCATGACGATACATGAATCGTTTAAAACATTAAACATGATGCAACATAATCGTAATGTGGGCCCATAATACCATCACACCCATTAACTACCCTCCAGCATGTCTACAATAGCATGCAGTATTGAGATCATTGTTTCATGTATCGATTTGGGAGATCAAGTATCATCTCTGATTTTAATTGATCCATTCATACACTGTAAGTTCTAACCGCTTCATATAACTCTCCTTTCACTTTCATAACAAAAGCTTCTGTTCGATTTGACAATCGATAGTGCTTGTTGTCTGGCGTTGATGATTTCAACTTCACTTGGGTCGATGCGTCTGCTGCTGGAGGATTTAAGTCCTCGGTGGCGTTTCTCCATTAAGCTGAATCAGACATAAATACAACATTGACCCGACAAAAGACAGTGTGAGTCCTGACATTAAACTACTCACCTCTTTGTTGAACATTTTGTGAGTTAATATTTAATAGTTTTACTTGTCCAATCCCTGACTGTCTGGTTAGAGAGAGAGAGAGAGAGAGAGAGAGAGAGAGAGAGAGAGAGAGAGAGTAAAATATATCGTTTTGACAGTGAGTTTCTACAATCCCTTGACGTCATCAATTACATGAATCACAATACTATGACATCTTAAACTTGACGACGTCGCAATGCTGCAAATGTAATGACAGTACCGTGTTCAGAGCTGTACATGTTTCATTGGAAACTAATGAAGAGTGATTTTTTTTATGATAAATAGAATCTCACCCTCGTGTTCTCTGATACCAAACATACCAACACTCGTTATTTACAGTGCCAAAAAATATAAATGTAACTTCATCAATTCCTGTTGATATACAGTGGAAGCCCTCTAAACCGGCACTCGTTGGGACCGACAAAAAAATCCGGTATTGAGGGAGTGCCGGTTTAGAAGCTTCTATCGGGACCAAATTCTAGTGCCGATATCGAGAGCATGCCGGATTGGAAGGCTGCTGGTTTAGAGGGCTTCCACTGTAATTGATATCAGTTGATACTTGGGTGATATTTTCTATATATCCAGTACGTAGCACGCATTTGTAAAGACACTGTTAGTTTACCTAGAGAAGTAAATGCGGATTAGAATACATGCTTGTTTGTTTGTTATACAGTAACATGAAGTATGGACTAGATACACCCTGCTGCAGGTCAGATTCTCGTGGCGGGCGTACTCGATAACATATGGATCGAAGGAGGCAATAGTTATATTCTTGTGTACAGAAACAAGAGCTGTTACACGTTTTCAAGAGTTACACATTTGCATCAGGCAGAAGTTAAGGGTCTTAATGGTAATGGGAATATGTTGCTTTGAGATACATAAACATTGAATCATTCGATGGTATGCTGCTTTGGCTTTTTGCTAATAGCTTGATTGTAGAAGGAAGGTATTTCACTCAGGATAAAGTGCTACTAATGGGCTCTTTTATATATGCACACTCTATTACAAGAGACCCGTGAAGATCCGGGGTAGAATAGGTCTTCAGCAACCCATTCTTGTCATAAAGGCGACTATGCTTGTCGTAAAAGGCGACTAACGATATCGGGTGGTCAGGCTCGCTGACTTGGTTGACACATGTCATCGGTTCCCAATTGCGCAGATCGATGCTCATGCTGTTGATCAGGTGATTTTCTGGTCCAGACTCGATTATTTACAGACCGCCGCCATATAGCTGGAATATTGCTGAGTGTGGCGTAAAACTAACCTCACTCACTCACTCACTATTACAAGACGTTGCTCCTACAAGACATGTGTATGGACCGTGGACTGTTGCTGTGAACGTTGTGCACTTACACACATGATGTAAAGTAAAGACACGCCAGTGTGCTACACATAATCAATTTCTCAGGCAGAGAGTGCTTATGGCACATTTGCTTTAATGCCTTTAGACTTGGAATAAGTGCACGAAATTCAATTTGAAAACAATAAAGGTTACTCCTTAGCATGTTAAGAGATATGGTTAATGTCACAGGACCACCTGTGACAGGCCAGGAGATGTGTTTCACTGGTTAAAGCATTCGGTTAACACTAGTCTTGATCAGTAAACAATGCTCTCTTCAACAAGTACCACCATGATCGTATTTCAAACGGCTAACATTTTGTTTTTAACAGTGAAATTCCAATTAGCTCTATTCCAGTCACTCAATAGTACGGACACTTATCAGAATGTGGCATTCTACAGGCGGCCTCAGATGGATGATCTGGTGTTTACCAGGAGCCTGATAGAAGAGATGAACCAGGTGGACATGAGGGCTGAATGTTTCCCTCTATGTCACCGTCGAGAGTTGTGTAACCTCGTCTTGTACAACTCACTCACAAGGAAGTGCAGAGTATACACTGAAGCCTTTGGCTTGATCAGTGACGGCACAGTTGAAACTGGATGGCAGTACTATGGAAGTGAGTATTAATGAATCATTAGAAAATACCCATTTTAATATTCTTTTAAAATGAATGTGATGTGTGGAGTTACCATTTTCTTAGGCTCTCACACAATTCTTTCGCGATGTTACTACAAATTTCCACTTGTTTTGAGACATCATATATTGCAATCTTTAATGATATTTTAAGAAAATACTGTCTTATGATACCGCAATGTTGTGTTACTCATACAACGATACAACTGTTCAACAAAAGTAATGCAGGAAATGATCTCGATTCGGTAGCAGTGCAGATAATTTTTATTTTCTTTAAACGGTAAGGTTGGTTTAAAAACGTTGTTGGTCTTTTGTCTACTTCTGAATTATGTTCTATTCATCTCATGGGTGTACCAAAGAGGAATTCTGAATATAGCTCTGAGTAGGTGACCAATGAAGAATCGGTCAAAATGTTCACCAGTAGTAAAGTGAGTGAGTGAGTTAAGATTTATAGTCACATCGGCAACATTTCAGCCATATCATGACTTAAAAAGTAATACATTGATAAAAAGTGCACCAGTGGTAAAGATAATATGATGACGAGTGCCTCTAAACGAATATAACCATTTGAATTTTGGGATCGAGAGTCCATCATCAAAACTTTTATCTGGACAAATTGGAATTTCAATCAACCATTGAAATGGCCCAGGCAGGGGCTTCATGGCTCAACCTTTACTAAATGAAATTTAGACTGATGATATTTTGAGCGACTTGTGGACAAACGTCAGTAGTTTGAAGACTATTCTTTGTCTCACTGGAAGCCAGTGTAGTTCTTTCAGTACAAGTGTCATGTGCTCCTGTACCCTGGTCCTGGTGATGGGTCTGTCTGCACAATTTTGTACTCGCTCAAGTGTTAATCTTGTGCTTCATACTAAGGACTGTTGCTGTGGGACAAAGAAAGGATCAGACATTTCACGGTATTCCTGTCTCAATATTTGTTCGTTTTTCCAATGCTCAAGATATGATAGTATGCATTTTTGTAAACGTTGCTCACATGCTTGTTCATGCTGGAGGTTGAGTAAAAAATCACACCCAGATTTCGAAAATTTGGACTTGGGTCGATTGTGACTAGTTTCCGTATTGACTTCATTTGGGATGGCGATATCACAAGAGACTGGACTTTGTCACCAGTTAGTTTGAAAAAGTTGTTTGACATTCATCGCCTGATATCTACAATGCATTTTTAATCCTTTCAAAAGTGACCTCAACTGAAGGTGGCACCAATGGCTTGGGTGTCAGCTGGAATCTGAGACATTGTTTCCTTGCAATGTCTGCAACAGGGATAGTGCATACAGCAAAAAGTACTTGGTCCAGGAATACAAAAACCCCCTCCATTTATGAGAACGGATTGTTGTCGATCTGCAAGGTATGATGATAACTACGGTAAGACATCTCCACTGACGCCAATACCTGATTCCAGCGGCACCCGTGAAGAGCCACCTCCTCGTGGTGGGTGCTGGGTAACGCCAAGAGCTCTTCGACCCCCCGTTGTGGACCCGGGGAATATTTGATCCACCAACCCACGTTTGCCGTGGGTTGCGCCATTGTGTCGGTTGAGGACGGGAAGCTGGTGGTTGAGGGCACTGGGACCTGGAACCGTGTTCCTTTTGCCCAACACACCACTTCGCCCCTTACTTCACCTAGATGGGTGGTAGAACTGGCCCGGTTCTATCAATCGGCTGGTCACGCCAAGCCCTGTGCATGGTGAATATTGTTGCACATTTCTATTATTGGGTGTTGGTTGGCTGGTTAAATGTTCAACGTTCAAATTATCAATATATGTCAATGCCTAGTGTCCTATGCCAGAAGGCGGTGGCTCATGGGCCAATCTGGTGATGTTGACCTCCAAATTCGGTATGTATCCTGTTTATCGTCATGGGCAGAACCAGCCTGGCAGTAGATTTGGTATACAAATACTGCTATTTGCGTCATATTCACTTGAGTATATCAACCTTGTATCCCTGGTGTTTGCGTCTTGGATATCCGTCGCAATTACACACTGTCCTGGTTGACACTCTGTGGTAGTCGGGGAGCAGGGTTGATGAAACATTTACTTTCACCATGGCTCATAATCATACTGGTTCCAAGCGTAGACATTTAGAGTCAAGTTCATCTGATGAGAGTACTACAGAGTTTGATTCCTGGGCTGGATTCCTCTTGATAGAAGCTAAATACCATTTGCCTATTAAACTCAACCCCTTTGCCATTTCAAAGGCTATTCATGGATATTGTGGAGAGGTGAAGAATGTCACCCGACTTCGCTCTGGCTCCTTGCTTGTCGAATGTGTAAGGAAACAACAATCCCTGAATCTGTTATCGATTCATCAATTTGCCAATATTGAGGTTGTTGTTTCCGAACACAGGACACTTAACTCCTGCAGAGGCATTGTTCGGGATGTAACATTATGACAAATTAGACTAGTTATGTAAAGCTGTAAGCAGGGACTATTTTCTGTAGCCGCATAGCATGAAACGGCGTAGGTATATGTTTCGCACTAGACATGTGCGCCCGAATGCAGTGGTGAATAAAAGTATCAACTGATCTTTGGAAGATGTTGTCTATCTCCCGATACAACAACTACACATAAAATATGACACGCAACAGGACCCGTTCCTTGTCCGACATGTCGGAACAAGACATAGCAGCAGAATTGAAAGATAAAGGAGTGTCTTCGGTGAAACGTTTCACCAGAAAAAGGCAAGATTCAACCATTGAACAAACAAATACCTACTTGTTCACTTTTGCAAGGTCCACAATACCACAGTCAATCAAAGCTGGTTATGTCAACATCGGAGTGAAGGTGTATGTCCCCAATCCATTCCGGTGCTTTAGATGTCAGAAGTTTGGCCATGGCTCCAAGAACTGCACTCGTCATACGGTTGCCAACACTGCGGTGACAATCATGAAAATCCTGATTGCCAACAAGCACTCAAATGTGTAAACTGTGATGGCCAACATTTGGCATCCTCAAAACTCTGTCCTGTTTGGCAAACAGAATAATAAATCCTAATAAAAAAGTTAAACAGGAAACAATCGTCCAGGAATTCTTCTCAGTCAGAGGTGCCTGTCCAGAACACCTACAGTGCTCTAGACATGGACATTACTCCATCATCACAGAGTTCTGTGAGGAGTTCTTCTCCATCACGTCCGCGTGAGAGATCACCCATTGAACCACCATGAGTCAGCATTCTGTCTACAAGAACCGTATCTCAAACATACTGATACATTTGATTTTAGGTAGTACAAGTGTCATCACTCATTTTTTCTCTTCCAGGAGATAGAGCAACTGGTGGTGCTCCTATACTAGTCAGAAATAATGTCATTCATAGTGACGTTCACCTGAAAACTAATCTTCAAGCTGTAGCTATTCGCCTTACTTTGCAAATTGCATTTACCCTATGCTCACTATACATTCCACCTTCATCTGCTCTTCGACAATCTGATCTTCAGAATCTATATGATCAACTACCTAAGCCCTGTATCATCATGGGCGATCTGAACGGGCACAACCCTCTGTGGGGCACTACAAGTACAAGCAATAAAGGTAAGGTAATTGAAGATTTTATTTCTGATAATAATTTATGTGTGTTTAATGGTGAATCAAGCACCTATTTGCACCCTGCTACAGGAACCTATTCTTCACTTGATCTGTCCCTTGCAGATGCGACTGTTTACAACGAGTTTGAATCGTCTGTTCATGATGACCTTTGTGGAAGCGATCACTTCCCTACTGTCCTGATAGCTATCAGACCGGATGATGATCCACCTTCATCACGGTGGAATTTCACCAAAGGCCAACTGGTCCTTATTTGAAATAATGTGTGTAGACAAAATGATACCGGACAACTTTGATAATGTATCAGATCCAATACAGCTGTTTTCCGCTGAACTGAATACAATTGCTGAACAAACAATTCCTAAGTCCTCTGCAAATCCTCACATTCGTAAACCATGGTTTAACAATGAATGCAAACAAGCCAGGAAATGTAGGAAGAAGGCAGAAAAACATTTTCGCCGACATCCTACTGTTCATAATTTGAACAAAGTTAAAATTACCAGTGCCAAGGCACGACGGGCATATAAGCAAAACAAGCGCCAATCTTAGAGAAACTATGTCTCCAAAATTAATTCGCGCACACCACCCATGTCTAAGGTGTGGAACATGGTTCAGAGAATAAAAGGCAAAGGCTCCAAATCTGCTGTTCATCATCTTAAAGATGGTGACAATTTACTAACTGACAAATGCAACATTGCAAATAAAATTGGTGAAACTCTTGCCAAAAATTCATCATCGGCAAATTATGTCCCTGAGTTTCAGAGATATCAGAAACAACAGGAAAAGACAAAACTTAATTTCGAATCAAATAACGGTGAGGGATTATAATGAAGTGTTTTCATTACATGAGCTACATACTGCTCTTGAGCAAGCTCATGATACTGCAGTGGGTGATGACAATATACATTACCAGCTACTGAAACACTTACCGGAACCATGTCTGATGACACTTTTAGATATATTTGACCAAATATGGACGTCTGGAGAATTTCCTCCTTCATGGCGTAATGCCATTGTACTCCCAATACCAAAACCTGGCAAGGATCATACTGATCCGTCGAATTACAGACCGATATCTCTAACTAGCTGTGTTTGTAAAACCATGGAACGTATGGTGAATAATAGATTAACTTGGTATTTTGAAACCAATAACCTTATAACAAATATTCAATGTGGTTTCAGGAAAAATCGTCGTACCATTCATCATTTGGTACGCTTAGAATCCGTTGTTAAGAATGCCATAGTAAATAAACAACATGCTGTATCAATTTTCTTTGATCTTGAGAAAGCTTATGATACGACCTGGAAGCATGGCATTTTGAAGGATTTACATGATTTCGGTTTAAGAGGCCGTTTGCCTCTTTTTATATCACAGTTTTTAAAAGACAGGCAATTTCAAGTCCGAGTTGGTTCAAACCCTGTCTGATCATTATAATCAGGATCAGGGTGTCCCACAAGCCAGTATGTTGTCTGCCACTTTATTTAGTATCAAGATCAACAGTTTATCCAAGGTTTTAAACGATTCAATTGATGGATCACTTTTGGTGGATGATTTTAATATTTCTTGTCGTGGGAAAATATGTATACTATTGAACGGCAATGGCAATTGTCTTTAAATAAAATAAATAAATGGTGTCTTGAGAACGGCTTTACATTTTCTAAATCCAAAACTAATTCCATACATTTCTGCCGTAAATATAAACCACATAAAGACCCAGAACTATCTTTAAATGGCACTCCCATCAAAGTTGTCAAGGAGGCCAAGTTCTTGGGTCTAATTTTTGACTCCCATTCAACTTTTTTCCCGCACATTAAATCCCTTTAAAAGCCAAAATGCCTGAAGACCCTTGATTTGTTGAAAGTTGTTTCCAACTCAAAGTGGGGAGGGATCAGGCTACCCTCCTCCACCTATATCGATCATTGGTCCGCTCAAAACTTGATTATGGCTCCATCGTATATGGTGGAGCCTGCAACAGCAACCTAAAACTACTTGATTCTGTCCATCACCAAAGGCCTGAGACTTTGTCTAGGGGTCCTTGAGAAACTCTCCCCATTGAAAGTCTCTATGTTGAGGCTGATGAGCTATTAAACTATCATTACAAAACTCTTGTTCTAACGAGTCTAATTCTGCATTTAACTGTGTTTTCAATCCTCTTTATGAGGATTTATACAACAAAAGTCTTCTCTTGTTCCGCCTCTTGGGCACAGAATTAAGCCATTAATTTCTACTGCTGGCATTGAGCTGGAAAATATAGCTCCTTCCCGTCTTCTTTCTTCTCCTCATTGGCACTTGGTTAGGCCACAAGTTGACCTAACATTAACAGCCTTTAAAAAAAGCAGAAACTAATGAATTACAATATAAACAAGAATATAATCAATTAAAAAGTAAATATAATACATATAAATCCTTATTTACAGATGGGTCCAAGGATGGTGGCGCGGTGGCTTGTGCCACTGTCATTGGATCAGAACGATCTCCTCTCGTTTACCAGATAACAGCTCTATTTTTACAGCAGAAGCAAACGCCATATTAACAGCCTTAAAATATATGTTTAAAAACCCTAAATATCAACAATATATAATCTTTTCTGACTCCACTTTCTTGCCTTCAGGCTATTAAAAATATTTCTTGTAAACATCCACTTTTATTAGAAATGTTTCAATGATATACTGAGCTTTGCAACTGGCCAATACGACATCGTCCTCTGTTGGTTACCATGCCACGTTGGCATTTCTGGGAATACAATGGCCGATTTTTGCTGCCAAGGCAGCACTCAACAAATCTGTGACACCACTTCTGATCCCATTCTCGGATTACAAAGCTAGCATTAGAACTTACATCCGCGATCTGATGCAAAGAAAGTAGGATGCCCAAGTAGGTATCAATAAATTACATGGAATAAAACCAACTATCGGTTACACTTACTTGGGTTGTCAGTCCAGGTTTGAAGAGGTCATCATGCGACGATGTTGTATTGGCTACACTAGATGCGCTCATGCGTACCTATTGAAAGGTGAGGATCCTCCGCTTTGTACCCCTTGTGATGAGAGAACCACAGTCAAGCATGTCTCGCTTGACTGTGTTGATTCTCCATCATAAAGGGATAAATACGTCAATGTAAAACGGTTAAGGGTCTTTTTTAAACTGTTAATTTTCATTTAATTATTGGCTTTTTAAAAGAAATTGATTTAATGAATGAATTGTGAATAATATGTTCTGTACATATATGTATTTTAATTATTGGTAGATTTGCTTAGTAACTTTGACTGTTAGTGTCAGTGCCCTCGAAGGGGTTGAAGTAGCGTAAAATGATTGTCCTCCTGAGAGGGTACGTAAGTCCCAAAACATTCAAAGTAGACTTTTTCCCACACCAAGTTTTAAACGTAGTATTTTTGTTCATTTAGATTTCGGCTAAATTATCCTACAATCACCAGCGGCTGAAGGGATGATGTAAAATCCAACTAGGGTCCATGCAGGTAGCAAAGGTACTGTAAGTCCCCATGGACCCTAGTATGGTGATCTAACTTCAGCTGTTGGCGATCTATAGAGCCCGTGTTTTATATTGTCTTGTCTTCTTTAATTGGAATGTTTTAGTTTTGTTCGCTAGTTTTATATTCATATCTGTGATTATCTGGTATTTTTACTGTCCTTCGTTGGCAGAATTTTATAATTTAACTTAAATCGTTGAAATATTTATAACTTGCTTTAGTCACGATATGGCTGAAATATTGCCGATGTGACTTAAAATCTTAACTCACTCACTCACTCACCTGATTCCAGCACAGATTCCAATAGATTTTCATATTGTATCAAACGCTGAAGACAGATCCAAGAGGACGAGAAGAGAATCGCAGCTCCATTAGTGTCAATGGCTTGAAGTAGATCATTCTGGATATGCAACAGACCAGTTTCTGCGCTGTGTCCTGACTTGGGGCTGACTGTAGAACTTCTCCAAGGTTGTGTCTATAGATATGATCTTGCAGAGCTATGACTCTATATATCACTCCTTCGATTATTTTAGAGAAAAGGGCCAAATTTGAAACAGGCCAATAATCTGAAAGAAGATGTTGATCAAACGTTGGCTTTTTCAAGAGGGACTTTAACAATGCTTCTTGATGCACATGTGGAAGCATCTTCTCTTAGTGATTTATTCGTGATGGTAGTGAGAATGGGTGCAAGAGCATCTTGACACTGTTTCAGAAGCCACGTGGGAAAGGAATCAAGGGTACATGATTTCGTAAGACTCTTCATGAGAACTTTCTCAACTGCTTCTTCACAAGTTGGTGTGAATTCAGACAGTGGTGCCAAAACAGGAGGGTCAGGCACATCATGTTCTGTCCTTGCATCGCTGCTGTCTTCAACTATACTAGCCACATAAAGAAACTGTGCATTGTCAAGAAATTATCCCAGTTGATAAGTACGATAACAATGTCAAAGGTACATATAAACTTTAATTGAGGGATCATGAGACCATAACAAGTCGGGAGAATTTCAATTGAAAAGTCAATCACAATGACGTCACGAGTCAACAAGCGGGACAGGGGTCAAACGACCATGTCACAAGCTCAATAACGGGTATGTCCATCATCGGCATTGAGAACAGCAGTACATCGACGACGCATAGAGCCTATCAAACGTGCAAGGAAGGCTTGTGGGATATCACGCCAGATATCTCTCAAGTTCTGTTGCAAGGTCAAGGACGTTATCTGGAGAATGAGGAAGACGGCGTAGACGTCGATCCATCTCGTCCCAAACATGCTCTATCGGGGAGAGATCCGGTGAATTTGCAGGCCAAGGCAGTAAGTCAACGTTGTGATGTTGCAAGAAATCCATAGCAGCCCTTGCCGTATGAGGGCGGGCATTGTCCTTTTGGAATGTTAACCCAGGGCCATGACGTTGCAGAAAAGGAACTGCCACAGGTCGAAGAATCTGATCCCTGTAGCCCACACCAGTTAAGTTGCCCTGAACAATCACCAAAGGAGTTCTTTGGCGTGCTGTTATTCCACCCCAGATCATTACGGAATCACCACCAAAGCAATTCCTCTCCAAGACACAGAGCCTGTGCATAATGTTCTCCCACGCGTCTATAGGCACGCTGACGTCCATCAGTATGGAAATGGTAAACCTGGACTCATCTGTAAAACAACATTTCTCAACCAAAACAAGGGTCTGCGGACATGATTTCGGCACCACATTCGGCGAGCTTGTCGATGACGTTGTGTCAGGATAGGCCGTATGGCGGGACGTCGTGGTCTGATCCCGTGATGACGTAATCGTTGTCGAACTGTGTTAAAGTGGATACGGCGAAGTCCTAGGATGGTTCGGGCAGTCAACACTGCAGTCTGAAACCTGTGGCGAAGATGGGTCACCCTTATCCATCTGTCCTGTCTTGGTGTTGATACACGTGGACGTCCAGAACGTGGCCGATCGATGACGTCATTTGTGTTCTGGTAGCGTCTCACCAGTGCAGAAATGGTGCTCCGGTGGCAGTGGAAATGTGCAGCCACTTGTCGTTGAGACACATTCCCCACGGACCATCCCAATGGCCTCCTGACGTTGTGCAGACGTGAGCCTTGGCATGCTATGCGTTTCAGTAGCCGCTTAATTTTTTGAACGATCGCAGGGGCAGGGGTTGAGCTTTCCAAAGTGACAGTATTGTGTGGCATTCATTTGCTCTGTTTCTCTTTCCCGGAATGCACGTGAAACAAGGTATTGCACGTCTCAAGGACGAACCCACTGACGTCATGGAACGTGGCACGTGCATGCATGTTGCATACATGTCACTAATCTCTGAGTTTAAATCCTTATGTGTCTACACAGGTTTGATAATTAAATATTTGTATGCACAGTTTCTTTATGTGCCTAGTATATATCAAATGTTTGCGGGTGTTCTTATAATTTTGATTGCCGATGGGACGTTAAATATTAACTCACTCACTCACTCACTCTTATAATTTTGAGAAATTGTTGTTTTACTGTTCTGCAGATTAGTGTTTTTTTTCATGAAAAGCAGGGGAGTTGGTTACCTAGTACACAAAATGTCCTCAAGATTCAAGTCAATGAGCTGATTCCATCTTTGATGATCGTGATTAGTTCAATTTAAGTATGACTGGCGAAAATATATTAATCTTGTTTTCTATGTCAAACCCATATTTGTTATGAGTGATATAATGTATACAACAGTGTGGCTTGGGTTACAATAAGCTAATACGTGACACAGGTAACGTTCGGGACTGTGTAACGTTTTGACATAAGACTTAAACAGAAAATATGTCCCCGTTTATGTTGTCATGAGACTTTTTATTTTGTATTCCATTTACTTGAAGTTGGGGCTGCACAGCTACACACACGTAACAAGAAAATCTAATTCCAGTAAACCCAGATGCCTCGGTTGGTGACCTTAATGTTTCTGTGTCGTTCCCAGTTACCTGTGTCAACTTTAAACTTGACAATGCGCACGCAGATGTTGACGTCATCAACACTGTCCCCAAAGATGTCTGCAACTCCAACATCATTGCTGCCGCCGACAACACATCTTCATGTCATATTGGTGCATCATGGGAAGTGGTGCCAGTCAAGTGTCTGTCATGCTACACAGGCCTACCACAACAGTACGCAGTAGGTTGACGACAATCTGTAATGTATACAATAATGTTTAGAATGGTGACATACAGGACAAGACTGATTACTAATAAATTATTTTTAACAAAAGAGTGAAATAAGACCATATATCTAAGAACCAAATGGGATATCGTTATGGTATATCTTCGCAGTTTTGTTACAGTGAGTATACACTTGAGTATAAATATATATTTGTAAATGGAAACAGGCTTTTTTTAAACGTACGTTTTTCAAACAGTATCCATACGCGGGACATACAGAAGAATTGACCTTTGACCTTGCTGCAGGGATGAAGCTGAAGATGGAAGTGTCAGGAGACAGAACTCTATCGTAAAGCTGACTGTAGCAGATTTGTTTTGCACCGAATATTTTAGCAATATATTTGCGGCGCATATATATTTCTGTTTAATGACATCTACAAGCGAGAATAGGTGGCAGAAGGTCCCATAGCATGAATATAATGACGAAATCTCCTCAACCAAATTGAATGATGTGGCGTTTATTCAGGGTAACCTTAATAAAATGAGGACAACCAAATCCTTGACAAACAATGCCAGATTTGAATAAACTCCCATAACGTTTCACAGTATCCCTATATAACATTTATGATATTCTTTTACCAGTGCATCTGCATAAATACATGTACATGTCGTTTGTCACAGCAACGAAGTCTGGATGGTAACCCTGACCGAGGACATCGTGTATGTGTTGTCTTTGAGATGGAGCACTACCCCAACTGTAGCCATCTTCAACACTGGGCAAGGTGGAGAATATGGAGTAGAGGAAAGACTGTATGATCTTGTCAGTGAACAACATCAGCAGCTACCGTATTGAAATCCACATCAGTCAGTCTACCTTCGAGGTATGCAACGTACACATCTTTAAGATGAAATCTAGCGCATGTATGGTGATAGATACAGTAACTGACTTTGTTCAGATAAAAAGAACAAACTAAATGCTTACATTTTTTTTTTTTTGCTGATAAGAAAGTTGCACTTCGACTTCAAGACGATTAAACAGACACCACACATCTGACTTTCTGATTCAGGGATATCAAGTTTTACTGTTTTCTCTTTCCAGACCTTTGTTGACGGAGATCTGTGGATGGCCAACCAGATGCGTCTACCTTTCATCGATGTCCGACGTGTAAAAGTTAAAGGCTTCACCGCACTGCACAGTTTCCACGTTGGCTATGATATGTGCTGATTTCAAGTGATGACTTTCGAATTAACGAGAGATGTACACTTTAGCCTCCTGTAATCATCAACAATGTACTGTGCACGTTCAACATTTAGGCTACATAGAGACATATGTCACATATCTGTGCTGTAGCTGTTGTGCTGTGCTACTTTCAACTAATGTTATGTGACTCCTTAACTAAACTGTTAACCTGGAACCACATCCAGTTCCTTAAAGGACTGACACCAAGAAACAACAAAGAACGTGATGTAAGTAACATTTGTATTCTAACAGTAACAACGTTCACAAATCAATACACGTCACTTCAAAGATATCGCACTAGCGGTTCACGTCACTTCAAATATACTGAGTCAAAAAAGAAACTTCACAAAATGTAATTTGAAAAATAACGAATAATTTTTCTCTGATGATACATCTATGTATCCGAAATGGGATCCCTACCTTTCGACTCTAGAAAAACGTTAGCAAAACCCACTCAAACCCATCCATTCATCATGCAAATGACGTTAGTGCCAAATCAGGTTTTTGCACGTGCAGTCGATCACGTGATCTTCGCATCGAAGTTTTCTTCATATGCACGTGTTTGCATTGGCCTCAAGAATTGAAAAAAAAACACCAGTGGCACGGGTTCGATTTCAGTCTTAGTTAGTTATGTTCATTTGCATGATAGAATGTTTCCGTTTTGCACATTATAATTAGTTGATAGTTAATACTATATATTCTCTGTCCCAGTTTCCGGAAGCAGTAGAGCATGAAGAAGGGATGTAGTGCGGGAGGTGAGGTTGGATGTAATTGAGTAGGTGAAAGAAAATAGACGCTAGCAACTAAACCTTTTATAAAAACAATTATGCCCCAAAACTTCTGAATCCCCTTTAAACGCTTTAAACCCCCAAAATAAATAAGCGCCCCTTTTCAGAAATTAATATCTATTCTTAAGCATAGGTAGGGGGATAAAAGGGGGTTACGGGCGGAATCAATTGGTGTACAGCTTGTCAAACTTTCAATCCACATCGGTATCACAGCCCTCACAGGCCACCACACCTGGGTACAGTCTGTCCAAGTTTTATAACCTGGCTAATGCCGCTTCACCATCAGCTTGTCGGCCGCCGTAAGTCGGAGCGACGGTATTGCACGGACTTCACGTGGTTGAAACTGACACTGGGAGAGCAGAAGCTTGGCTCTCTTTACTACGAAGGCCTAGAGGGGTCAAAAATGTTTTTGAACTTTCTTTTTTTAAAATTGATAATAACCACTTTTGTTCTGGTAATTATCACTCCGCGACACATCAGGACTGTTGTATCTTTGCTCCTGACGTATACCGATGCATGTCCCCACAGTATCTCTATCAGCAATACTCTGACCCTTGAAATTTGGGTTTTGATATTCACGTCTGTTGTTCAACGCCACACTCAGCAGCAATATTGAAACTCTATAGCGGATAAATATATGTATTTAGACTTATCGTGATTTGCTTTTCTTCATTGACAAATCCAATGACCTGAAAATTCTGTTGTCTCTTTAAAGTTTGGCATTACGAGAAAAAAACTATTCCAAACTAGGGCCAAATTTATGACAAACCTGCAATTTGGTTCCAAGTTTTAAGCATCGAAGTTCATGTGAGAGGAATGCTCAGGGACTCGAACTCGAAATGGGTCAGAATAACAGCCTTTTATCCTTACATCCCTCTGTATCGCGGAAAATAAAAATCTTCAATATAACTTATTTGTAAGTTCCAGGACTGCAAATACCAATTGCGCTTTTAACGGCTTTCAGTATATATGTGTTATGAATTGAGAAAAGTTTTAATCACGACATGGCTGGAAATATTGCCGATGTGACTTAACTCACTCACTCACTCCACTCATCACGTTCTCATTTAATTATACTAACTGAAAACCTCCTGATAAACAAATCATCGAGAGACGTTTTACAAAACCAAGCGGTATGACATATATAAAGCCCAAAATGGTAAAATATTATCAAGAAAAACTATTTCATGGAACTGGACACCAGGTCACGACGACCTAGCACGTGCAGTCAGTGAGTTTGCCACTGAGGTAGCGTCTCCTGGGTGACGCAGCACGTGCAACATTTGCTGTGGACGCTCGCCCTCCCACCAGTGTCGAAATAAGATCTCAGTGATAGGCCTTATTTTGGAAAATAATGTCGAGTAAAACGTAAACGCTTTCAAAAAATGGAAAACGTCTTCATTTTTCAAAAGGAATACTAATTTTGATAAGGCTGAATATCGCCGATGTTCAAAAGGTGAGTGAGTAGAGTGAATATTTAACGTCACGTCGGCAATATCTCAACCATACCGTGACGAAAAACAAGGTTGAAGAATAAAACCTGTCGGCGATGGACAGTAAAGATATTAAGTAGTATAATAGATGTGAATATAAAACTAGCATGTAAACTAAATGCAGTATAAAACGTTGCGGGCTATAGATCGCCAACAACCGCAGGTAGATCACCATGGGCCGATGTTCCAAAGAATATAAGAAATGTTTGAATACACATATAAATAAAGATAAAATGAATTGATCAGCCCCCTAAAGAAAGCTAGAAAATACCAAGCAAAGAGTAACAAATGTAATAATTATGAGAATTTCCAGGCTGCAGTGGTAGAGTTAATGAAGAAGATTTGTTCATGTCTGTACAATGAGAAAGTGTTGTTATTTTAATATATATTGTTTATAGATAATGTAGGCTATTTATAAAAATAACAATATTTTAAACCTATCCTATCTCAATGATTTCTCTCTGCTTCCGGCACTGAGTGGAACGAATGTAAACTTCTCCTGAAGGTCTCTTCTTCTGTCCATACACGCGTGTTCTCCCAAGCTGCCCTCCTTCGGGACAGGTCCACTAGTCCCCTCACGAAGTGTGCAGCATGCTCCCCTACCAACCCACGTGACTACCTCTGAGTGGTCAGCCCATGCCCTTGACGCACGGCAGAGTGGACGTGTTATATCTTTGAGTTTGTGTTGTGTTTCGTATCATGGGGAAACCTGATCCTCCCACTGAAAGCGTAAATTTTGCGTTCAATGTAAGAAGATTTTCCTACTTGGGAGGACGTACATTTGCGTGTGTTGATTGTGTGGGTCAATGTTCCTGTGAGGAACATTATGATAAATGCCTTGGGCTTGTCTATTGAGGGACTTCAAGACATAAAAACGGGTCTGTACACGTAGGCTTGCAGATAGGGCTAGAAATACTTCTACTGGCCACCATCCTTCCTCTACTAAGAAAGCTCGTTTGGCTCGCCCCACACTCACGGCTCAAGTCGTTCTAAATCCTCGCCTCCCGGAGCTGAGGACTTTATGGATGTTTCTGTCTGATCTTCGTACTTTTCAGAAGACGTACGACAGCTTTTGGGACGCTTCCCTCAGCTTTGATCGGCGTCTCAGAACCGTTCTGGGGGTGGTTTGCAGTTGAGAGAGATCTTACCGCACCCCCAGGCTTCAGGGGAAGCCTTTGATCCACATTTTGGTGTCTTCGGGGATTTCTGGTTTGTCTCAGCCCATGACTACAGTCAGTTCGATTCACCATTCTGATTTGACCAGTTTCTCCTGGTCACTCTAGACGACCCTCCTGTTCGATCTTACTTGTCCGAGCGGTCTAAAGCTCTCCTTGCCGTTCGAGAGGTCTCCTCATGGTTCTGTTACGTAGATCGATGCTGTGGTCCTTGTTCACCCCAGCGAACCGATTTTTCATCTTCGTTGTTCTTAACGATCAAACTGTGGCTAGACTATCTCAAATTGCCAATACCAGGAGAAGGTGGTGTAAACTAGCTAGGTTCAATGCAGGAAGCAAATGTACTGTGAGTCCCCATGGTCCCTAGTATGGTGATCTACCTTCAGTTGTTAGCAATCCTATAGCCTGTGTTTATATAGTATTGTCATCTATAGTTAAACTGTTTTTTAGATTTATTAGCTAGATATAAATTCATATCTGTGATAATCTAGTTATTTTACTGTCCTTCTCGTTGACAGGTTTTATAATTTACCCCATTAATTACTATATATAACAATTTATATGGCTGAAATATTGCCGATGTGACTTTAAAGTTTTAACTCACTGACTCACCATAGCCTGTGTTATATTGTATACCTGTAAAGATCTGGGCTAGAATTCATATGTAGTAACCCATGCTTGTCACAAGAGACTAGTGGGATCGAGCGGTCACGCTTGCTGTGTTTTGGAAGACACGTCATAAGTCCTGGGCTTAATAACGGAAAACGACCCCTCGTTGCCAACAAATATAAACCCAATAATTAAGCCCAGGGACTTGTAACTGGAGAATGATTATATGACAGTAAAATGGAATGAACTTTGATATAAACGGAATAATGGCAGAACACCCTGAACCACAAACAATCACAAAGAACGCACAGTTATAAACTTTCTTCAGTCTTTAAAATGTCCGTTTAAGTGTGCATTACTGAATTGAACCGGTCTCAAAGTCAAGTTCAAGCTCCTTGTCAAACGGATCCTCCTTGGCTTCATCGTCGGTGTCATCATCTCCTGATTTGGCTTCAGGTTCCTCCAGACCAGACTGGAAGCCTGATAAATTGCGCAGTCTTCCATTGATAACTTCTTTTCTGGGACCTTGCAAATCCTTGCTCTGCAATTCCACACCCATTCAAACGACCTTTTACGGTTGCTTCCTGAACTGATGAGACCGCAGTTGATATCATTTTGAAGGGTTTTCTCATGGGGAAGGCCTCTTTCTGTTTCCCGTTGGAGTATATTCCTGTTCTCCATTGCCACAGTTCTCTGAGCTCAGCTTTAAATGGTCCGTTGACTCCACCAGACACCTCGAGCTGGTTGCAAACATGGTGTAGGTTTTGGCGGGATGATTTTGGTCACAACATTTAGTGACTTCAATGCTTTGATGACTGATTCCTGTTGTTGCTTTTATGACTGTCCATAAATAGCAGAGATGGGATGGTTGCAAAGAATTTGCCCCTGGACTTCAAGACACTGTCAATCCAATTTAGCATCAACTGTTCGCTCATCGAGATACACAACACGAGAGTAAATCTATTTTTGTCATGTCCTGCATGGATAGCATCAACATTCTTTTGTTACTGAAGAAGTCGAGGGTGTTGGCCCCAGTTATGTCCACGAAGCACGGCGTTTCCTCCATGTTGAAGATAACAGGTTTTGGACATTCCAGTGTTAAGTGTTCAATACTTCGCAAGTGATATTGTGCAATGATTTTGATCATCATTGGATTGCGGTTATCCTGTTGAGCCTGGTGTGTTATCTTTCTATGATGCATTGAGTGCCGCTGACAAAACTTAAAGATCAAATGGCCACTGCATTTGAGTACGTCGTCAGGAATATATATTTCTTGTTTTGAAGAAATAGACATTTCTCTCAAAATTATGTAGTTGATTACGTCTAACTTAATCCTCTCCCCTGGAACCAATAGAATAGTGTTTCTTCTAGTTTTGGAACTGGATGGTTTTCTCATTATCTAAAACATGCTTTCAATAAAAAAATGATAATGGTCTGTAAATATGGAACCTTTTATCTTTCAGTTTTGACCATAACGAAATATAAATCGTCACTGGCGAGATTTCCCTGCTCTGTGCATAATTTATATGTTGAAACTGGGAGATACCAAAAATTGAAATTCATAGGTACGTTTATACTGCAAACAGACTATAAATCAGTTCTCATCACATGCTCCCTGAGCGAGGACCGTATGCAAACAACTGAAGAGACAGAGACATGTCACAGCTGGGATTGATGAAATAGTGTAAGATGTTTAGGTTTTATGATGTTTTTAAAAGCACATCCATCCAGTAAAATAAAACTAACCACAATCTTTATTTTTTAATTATTCCAGGCTGGGGTCCATCTTGTTTTGCAGGGATGATGCGGCCGCTGTTTCCAACACACCTACACGCACATCCACAATATTTTGGGGACGTGATGGAAAAGGTAAGGTCTGCACATGAAATGTAGACGGAACATCTCAGCATTTTAGAAAAAAATACGAGTCTCTTAGATTCCAACGCTCAGTAGTGTTGATGCGGCCGCTGTTTCCCAACACACCTACACGCACATTCGACCACGGCAGCCCTATATATCTATATCTATATCTATTACATAGAT
The DNA here is from genome assembly GCF_003918875.1 of Haliotis rubra. NCBI lineage: Eukaryota > Metazoa > Mollusca > Gastropoda > Lepetellida > Haliotidae > Haliotis > Haliotis rubra. The sequence continues at coordinate 86,520 of NW_025765919.1, forward strand.
AAGTAAGAAAACAGAATGTTTTTCTCCAACATGTTTCGTTCTTTGCTCTTCAGGAGAGATTAAAGAACGAAACATGTTGAGAAAAAGGCTTCTTTTATTTTATCTATGTAATATGTCTGACTGAACACCTGTACTATTTTGGACATTTTGTGCGTATATATATATATATACTGAGTCAAAATAGAAACTTCACAAAATGTAATTTGAAAAATAATGAATAATTTTTCTCTGATGATACATCTATGTATCCGAAATGGGGATCCCTATCTTTCGACTCTATAAAAAACGTTAGCAAAACCCACTCAAAACCCATCCATTCCTCGTGCAAATGACGTTAGTGCCAAATCAGGTTTTGTACGTACATTCGATCACGTGATCTTCGCATCGAAGTTTTTTTTTCATATCCACGTGTTTGCATTGGCCTCAAGAATTGAAAAAACACTTTTAAACCACAGTTCTAACGGTATTCGAAATGCCACGATTGTCAAATATGCAACGTGAACGTGCCGTTGGCATGTTGCAAGCGGGAAGATCAGTTATTGACGTCGCAAAGAGCAATGGGATGCAGCCGTCGTACTTTGTATGACTTGCGAGGTCGTCTTTACAACAAACTGGCACCACTTCTGATCGCCTGCCTCGGGTCGTCCACGTGTAGTGACGTCACAAGCAGAAGACCGTCAAATCGTCCTACGTCAACTACGCGTGAGAGATTTCTGCCGGCAACACGAACCAGGGCTGAGATGTTTAGAGGTCGACTGTCCTCACAGACCATTCGAAATCGGTTGCGGGCTGCCAATCTCCATTTTCCACGTCCATAGCGTGGGCCGATATTGACGGCGTTTCATCAACGTCAACGTCTGCTGTGGGCCCAATGTCACCTCCGATGGACCCAGAGAGAGTGGAATCGAGTCGTCTTTAGCGATGAATCCAGGTTTACCCTCGGATTCGCGGACGGCAGGCATAGAGTCTGGAGACGACGTCGTGAACAGTATGCGCAATGTTGTGTCCAGGAAGTCGACAGATTCGGGGGCGGAAGTTGCATGGTGTGGGTGCTTTTCTGTGGGAACAACCGTTCCCGACTTCTGGTCATCCGTGGAAACCTCACAGCTGCTGCTTACCGTGACCAGGGTGTTCACCCCTGAACTCGTTGCTTTCATGGCGGCTCATGGCCCAGGTCTACAGTTCCAGCATGATAATGCTCGCCGCATACCGCGATGTTGACACGAAATTTCCTTCAAAACGCTGGAATCAGCGTCATGGACTGGCCTTCGAGGTCCCCTTGACCTTAATCCAATAGAGCACGTTTGGGATGCACTTGGGAGAAGGCTTCGTAGTCTTTATGTACCAACCTCAGAATTTGCAGGAACTTGGCGCTGCCTTGCAAGAGCAATGGCGCAGAATCCCCAACCACGTGTTCACAAGCATCAGGCAGTCGTCGATGAGGAGATTTGGTGTTTGGCAGCAGTGAATGCGCCCAGGGGCCGCCATACACGATATTGAACTGAGAGACATGTCGCATTTTTTCTTGTGACTTGACTTTCTGTATACCCATGTTTTGTAACGGCGGTGTAGCCTAATGGAACTGATTATGGCAGTGTATCGAATACACTCACACAGAACTCAGCAATGAAATAATAACACAATTTAATCTTTCATCTTACCATCTCGTGTTCTTTTATAGTGCCCTGAAGAAAGAATGTGAAGTTTCTTTTGACTCAGTATATATATATGATACTCCACGCTGGGATGACATGTATTTTGCAGTTTTCGGCCATTTTAATGATATATTTCGGGAAGAGATTGAAAGGTATGGTCTGCATATGAAATGTAGGCGGACATCACAGCATTTCAGAAAAAATACATCTATTCCAGGCCGTGAAACCTTAGGTAATGCTTGCACCAAATAACATCAAGAAATTTCTTATGAAAACTCCATTTATTTGTATTGAAGATAAAATGCAAAGGAAATTACAGATCACAACGTCTTTCCAAGGGAGGCTAATAACTACTCCACTCTGTACATTAGTATATAAATGAGTCAACAGACAATGTTTTCATGCTTCAATTCATTGTGCAAAATATTTGAATTCAAGAGATGGAAATTTCTATGCCCTATGAGGAATGAAATGCCCTATGGGAAAGGGCCTTTTGCAAACTTATGGACTTAGTCAAAAATGAACAAATGTTAGTATATATGGAAATGACAAAGTATGTGTAAGAAACAATAATAATAGCTCAGAAAGTGGCATTAGCCACTTAGGGTGTCAGAACAAGGCTGTATTTTAAGTCCCTTTCTGCTTCCATTTTATCAGTGAATTAACTGTGTCAATATGTAATAACTGTGCAGACGGTATCCAGTTACACACTCCTTGTTAAGTCTATTATTCTTGTTACTCTTTGCGAATGGCATTGTCTTATTTCCTAGCATCATAAGTGGTCTACAGAATCAAATTGATCAACTTGAAATCAGTTCTGGTAAAATGGAATTTGGACGTTAAAAGGAGTAAAACAAAGGTTGTTTTAAGATTGATGGGAAACTTTCAAAAGAGAGAAATGCATTTACAGAGGAAAAAAATTAGAAACTACAAACGTATATGAATATCTTAGATTCTGTTTTTCTGATTATCTTTGTTGTTTTAACTAGACAAAACAGGCAAAACTGTACAAGCCTAAATTGTTTTGATAAATGTAGTTAGAAATATTCGTAATTTTGGGAAATGTCATCTAAATCATTCCTTATAAAATTTGATGTTAAAGTAAGCCGAATACTATAATATGGATCTGAAATCTGGGGTTTGAATACTTATGATTCTTTACAAAAAAACATTGAGATGCTTGAAATCTAGCAGTCGGATCTTAAAACCTATATGACTAGCCCGAAGCCATGTATCATCATGGGCGATCTGAACGGTCACAACCCACTTTGGGGAAGTGACCATACTAATACAAAAAGGTAAAATCTTTGAGGAATTCATTTCCGATAATAATTTATGTATTTTAATGATGACTCAGCCAATTCTTATTTTACATCCAGCTACGGGAACATATTCTTCCCCTGGATCTATCACTCGCCGATTCCAACGTATATAATGAATTTGAATGGGGTACATGATGACCTATGTGGGAGTGATCACTTCCCCACCATTCTCAAAGCGGTCAACCCTGGTGATGATCCACCTTTATCACGACGGAATTTTGCCAGGGCTAACTGGTCATTGTATCAGACACTATGTACTGATCACTTAAAACATGTATGACATTTTGCGAACAGCGAAGATCCTTTACAGTTATTTTCAGATATACTGGAACAACATTGCTGACCAAACTGTACCAAAGTCCTCTGCAATTCCACACCTTCGTAAGCCATGGTTCAATAAATGACTGTAAACAGGCCAGAAAGTGTA